>NC_058524.1:346314822-346614822 GCF_904849725.1 Hordeum vulgare subsp. vulgare | reverse complement strand
GGACTTGTGGCGCCAACCTATGGCCTTGGGCTCACTCCCGGGTGGGTGGGCCCCTCTCGGTGAACTCCCGGAACCCATTCGTCACTCCTCGTACACTGCCAGAATTGCCCGAAACTTTCCGGTGACCAAATGAAACCATCCTATATATCAATCTTCGTTTCCAGACCATTCTGGAAACCCTCGTGACATCCGTGATCTCATCTGGGACTCCGAACAACATTTGGTAACCACACATATAACTCAACTATACTAAAACATCATCGAACCTTAAGTGCGCAGACCCCGCGGATTCGAGAACTATGTAGACATGCCCCGAGGCACTCCTCGGTCAATATCCAATAGCGGGACCTGGATGCCCATATTGGATCCTGCATATTCTCCGAAGATCTTATCGGTTGAACCTCGGTGCCAAGGATTCATATAATATCACGTATGTCATTCCCTTTGTCCTTCGGTATGTTACTTGCCCGAGATTCGATCGTCGGTATCCGTATACCTATTTCAATCTCGTTACCGGCAAGTCTCTTTACTCGTTCTGTAATACAAGATCCCGTGACTTACACTTAGTCACATTGCTTGCAAGGCTTGTATGTGATGTTGTATTACCGAGTGGGCCCCGAGATACCTCTCCGTCACACGGAGTGACAAATCTCAGTCTTGATCCATACTAACTCAACGGACACCTTCAGAGATACTGTAGAGCACCTTTATAGTCACCCAGTTACGTTGTGACGTTTGATGCACACAAGGTACTCCTCCGGTGCCAGTGAGTTATATGATCTCATGGTCATAGGAACAAATACTTGACACGCAGAAAACAATAACAATAAAATGACACGATCAATATGCTACGTATATAATTTGGATCTAGTCCATCACATGATTCTCCTAATGATGTGATCCAGTTATCAAGTGACAACACTTGCATATAGCCAGAAAACCTTGACTATCATTGGTCAACTGACTAGCCAACTAGAAACTTGCTAGGGACATTGTTTTGTCTATGTATCCACACATGTATCTATGTTTTCATTGAATACAATTCTAGCATGGATAATAAACGATTATTATGAAGAAGGAAATATAATAATAACTAATTTATTATTGCCTCTAGGGCATATTTCCAACACGGATGTCGGTGTGGATCCCGTCGAGGGAGTCGTTCAGCTTGTCGCGGTAGTCCTTGAAGGAGGGCTCCATGGCGATGATTCGATCCTTGATCGATTTATGCAGCCTTGTCTCTGTCAGGGTTTAGATCCAAAGGCTCTGATACCAAATGTTTGAAACTCGGTAGTGTATCTCTCGATCTAGCACAAACACTCATGAATTCTGGTAGCAATCTCGATTACAAGCTCAGTTACATGAATGGGAGAAAGGGGGTCGGGGAGAGATAAGGACAGGTAGCCGCCTCCGCCAGGTTCGTATCATGATCCACGGGATACCCTTCTCAGTCCTGCGAAGGGGGATAAGTAATCAATGACAGTGTTGTAGCTTACACCCACCCCGGCCCACGGCTGCATGGGTTGGGCTTCTTCAGCCTAACATGACACGTGGAGGGGCCGACCTATCAACAGTGCTGACACAATTGTATTCCTCCGTCTCACGATGAAGGAGCAACGACAACAACTCTAGGCTACATTTCATGTACTTTCGGGCGGGCATCTTCCTCACAACATCAAAAGCAACGCATCACGCCCACTCGATGTCATCGCCACCGACGACGCAATGGCCCGCTGGCCACATCCCGCATCACATCTAGAGGAGAGAAGGGGGACAGAGGTCACCAGCAACAAAAAATCAAGCAGGATTTGCAGCAACGCATGGATAAGGTATCAACCCCGCAAACCCCTTAGATATAATGTGTAAAACATTTACAAGCCGTACAACTATACAAGCTCTAATCTGGCCCAAAAAGACCAAACCTTATAGTCATCGAATTTCTACTGTTTACCCCATTTCAAGGGTCTGCTAGAGATGCTTAACAGGCTACCACCACAAGCCCTCACGGTCATCACTTACCTACATCAGTGAACACCGTGACACATGCACATTGATCAGGTACATACATCCATAGATCAAACGTAGGTAGCAAAAAGTCAAATACAAAAGGAAAAATATATCAAAACCGGGTCAAATCGTTCAAAAGATTGGCACAAATGTCAAAACAGTGATTTTGGAGAGCGTGGGGTTGCCAGAGGTGGAGGCTATAGCATGCTACACGAGAGCGACAGTTGAGATCATGTAGGTCTCCCAAATAATGTTGAATTACTGAGCTGATGACGCTAAAATCCAACATTAAATGACTATCATAACGCCCAGAGATTTCAATTTCTTCAAAAGTTTCCAAAATAAAATATTGCAACTACTACTATGCCCAATGCTGCCCAATCAAGTCAATTTAAATCTTTATTACAATAGTCTTTTTTATGTGAATGAAGCATACGATGCTAGATTTAGAACTTCATACAAAGCTCAGAAGCAAAATTAAATATATATTTTTACAATAACAAGAGATTATATGCAAATTAGAGAGAAAAGGAAATAAAGATCATTTGTTGAATATTAGTAGCAGAGAATCGGGTCGCAAACGCTGTCACTCTTCCTCGGTGGTCTCCGAGATAAGGCGAACTTCATATAGATCGTCACCACCTTTTCCTGGGTCATCAAACAATGATAAGATAGTGATTGATATAGGGTATCAACAATAACAAGGACAACTCACCGATTTTAGCCTCAATCCCAGGACCGAAAAAGGAGGTGAATTTTGCCTGAGTGAGATAAGGAAAAAAGTTTGCAAGGCTCAGTACTCATATACTTGCATATTTACTACCACTACTCACAAAAGCACACTACTAATAAAAACATGAGTTTGGTGAATCCAAATGTTCCGTGACATCCAACCACCTATATCCACCGTATCAGGCTATTTCAATAATGTATCCATTACATCAACAATAATTTAGGAACATGTTTATTTCATTGATCATAATTTAAAAACATAATTGATCTTGGAATCAAGATTGATTGATTAATCTTGAAAATAATACACACACGATTACTTATTTAATTTGGGCGTAGATAGGTCTAAGTCAACTGAGACTTAACCAAATCTCTGACATAATTTGGGTGTAGATAGGTCTA
Source organism: Hordeum vulgare subsp. vulgare (assembly GCF_904849725.1). Lineage (NCBI taxonomy): Eukaryota > Viridiplantae > Streptophyta > Magnoliopsida > Poales > Poaceae > Hordeum > Hordeum vulgare. The sequence goes on along the minus strand of NC_058524.1, from coordinate 346,611,681 downwards.
AGTCAACTATGACTTAACTAAATCTCTGGCATAACATATATGAAAGAAAAAATAAACAATAACAAACAAGTTGGCGTAGGCTAGAGCTGAAACCCATAAAAAAACGCAACCAACTCATGATTCTGGCACACGCATCCATGTCCATGACTAGTTCTTTGGTGATACTCCAATCATTCTATCTTTTCACAGACTTCTCTCATGTTAAGTTCGGTCTGCCATACCTCTCTTGACATTATCAGCACGCATTAGCCGTCCGCTATGCATTGGAGCTTCTGGAAGCCTGTACTAAATATGTCCAAATCATCTCAAATGATGTTGGACAAGCTTCTCGTCAATCGATGCTACCCCAACTCTATCCCGTATATCATCATTCTGAACCTTGTGTGGCAACACATCCATCTCAACATGCGCATCTTCGCTACACCTAACTGTTTGAACATAGCATCTCTTAGTCGGCAATCAGCGCCATACAACATTAAGGATCGAATCGCCGTCCTATAGAACATGTCCATTAGCCTTTGTGGCACTCTCTTGCAACAGAGAGCGCCAGAAGCTTGAAGCCACTTCATGCAAGATCTCATGAATATAGCATCGACTCAGACATAACCAAGTTTTAGTCGACTCAGATTTAGCAACATTGGATTCTAATTTTGGACGCAACTACAAATTGAACATCAGATTTCTTGCCATGGCAACAAATGGAACGTTTTTCATGGCAATTATAGTTGTTACTAGGTTGGCATAAGTTTTTTGTCATGATTTGTCATGTTTGCTAAAGGAAATTGCCCTCATCGCGACAACTCGAATTGCCATGAAAAACGTTTTATTTGCCCTCGCTAAAAATCTGAAGTCATAATTTTGTTAATTTTCTGGGTGTGTTTCAGTACATCCCTTAAAAAATCGCGATTTCATATATAGATCTGCGGTGGAGATTGAAAGTACTCTCTAAAGTTCTAAAGGGTGGTTTTTCTACGGTATTAGAGAAGACAACTCTTCGAGGGGCCTTTGTCTTAGAGCTTTGAAGGATATTTGCATGTTCAAAAAAGAGGGAGGATTGGGCATCAGAAATCTCCCAGCCATTAATCAAGGTCTCATCCTAGCAGTTGCATGGAGGATTGCAGACTCTTCCACCTCCCATCTACATTTGGTCCTTATATCCAAATATTTCTCAAACTTCTCTATCTGGACCGCCTCTTCCAATTTGCCTAAATTTGCTTTTTGAGCCCCCGTTCTCAAGTTGCTCCCAAAATTAAAAGCTCACTCATTTTATCAAATCACTGAAGGAAACATTTCTCTTTGGAGCACACCTTGGTGTACTGCTTGGACTCATTTTATCAAATGTTTGGTGATGTTTCTTACATTCTTGTGTTGTTTAGTCACAAGTAAATGCTGTAGTGAGTAGTGACATGATCTTCATGATTTAGTCAGTGTTAACCTTCACTGCAAACGTAACATTCTAAAGCTAGAAATGTACAGACTTGTTACATATTCATTTCAGGGGCATGCTAATCTGATTCAGGCCAAATTCTATTTGCCATCAGTTAATTCTTGAGAACAGAGGCTGCTTTAGCTTTATGATACACATTATTTAGATTAAAGTGAAAAACTGTCAAATTTTCAGATGGTTTATTGTTTATACTATAACATCTTAAGATCATATAACCTGTAACAAACTACTCATGTACATCCTACACAATCGCTCTCTTACCTTATGTTACCTGTTCAACGAATGTGATTTGTGGTTTTAATATGTTGTGATTCTTCTAATCAAGTAATTCTTTCCAAACATTAGTCTATATGAACATGAGTCATTGATACCCACTGGTCAAGTAATTCTTTTCGTTCTCAGTCGGATGCATATATTCACCATATCTATCACCTCTTCTTGCTTTAGATGCAAGCAAATTCATGAAACTTCTATTGTTAACAGTAGCAACATTACCTCGTTTTCTTCAGTATCCTGTACTGCTGCCAATTATATTCAGTCGAGACAAAAAATGCTTTAGCTGCTGCCAATTATATTACATTGTGTTGGTTCATGTCGAGACAAAAAATCAGATACGATCATGTCAGTATTGTCAGATTGTTCACATTCTAGAAAAGATACATGATGACTTGTTTGCTGGTTCTTTTTTTGATTTTGTTGGTTGATATGTTCAGGTTTTCATCTAACCCTTGGACCAATTCATCTATTTTTATAGGGACCCGATCTCGCGGAAGCGGGTGACCATGGTTGCCGTCACAAGTCTCCTCCACATTGTGCTGCCCGCAAACATGTCTCACCAACAAAATCTAATAAATACATGAGTTTGGTGAATCCAAATGTTCCGTGACATCCAACCACCTATATCCACCGTATCAGGCTACTTCAATAATGTATCCTATCAACAATAATTTAGGAACATGTTAATTTCATTGATCATAATTTAAAAACATAATTAATCTTGGAATCAAGATTGATTGATTAATCTTGAAAATAATACACACACGATTACTAATTTAATTTGGGCGTAGATAGGTCTAAGTCAACTGAGACTTAACCAAATCTCTGACATAATTTGGGTGTAGATAGGTCCAAGTCAACTATGACTTAACTAAATCTCTGACATAACATATATGAAAGAAAAAATAAACAATAACAAACAAGTTGGTGTAGGCTAGAGCTGAAACCCATAAGAAAACGCAACCAACTCATGATTCTGGCACACGCATCCATGTCCATGACTAGTTCTTTGGTGATACTCCAATCATTCTATCTTTTCACAGACTTCTCTCATGTTAAGTTCGGTCTCTAGTAAGCCTCTAATGGACTCATTTTGTTCAAGATAATCGTTTATTATTCATGTTAGAATTGCATTGATTGGAAACTCAAATACATGTGTGGATACATAGACAACACAGTATCCCTAGTAAGCCTCTAATGGACTAGCTCGTTGATCAAAGATGGTCAAGGTTTCCTAACCATAGACATGAGTTGTCATTTGATAACGGGATCACATCATTAGGAGAATGATGTGATGGACAAGACCCAAACTATAAACATAGCATATGATCATCTCAGTTTACTGTTGTTGTTTTCTGCATGTCAAGTATATGTTCCTATGACCATGAGATCATGCAACTTCCGGACACCGGAGGAATGCCTTGTGTGTATCAAACGTCACAACGTAACTGGGTGACTATAAAGGTGATCTACAGGTATCTCCGAGGGTGTCTGTTGGGTTGGCGTGAATCGAGAGTGGGATTTGTCACTCCGTATGACGGAGAGGTATCTCCGGGCCCACTCGGTAATACAACATCACAATGAGCTTGCAAGCAATGTGACTATAAGGAGTTGGTCACGGGATTTTGTATTACGGAACGAGTAAAGAGACTTGCCGATAACGAGATTGAGCTAGGTATGGAGATACCGACGATCGAACCTCGGGCAAGTAACATACCAACGGACAAAGGGAATAACATACGGGATTGATTGAATCCTTGACACTGAGGTTCGATCGATGAAAAGATCTTCGTAGAATATGTAGGAACCAATATGGGCATCCAGGTCCCGTTATTGGTTATTGACCGGAGAGTGTCTCAGTCATGTCTACATAGTTCTCGAACCCGCAGGGTCTACACACTTAAGGTTCGGTGACGTTATAAGCATAATTGAGTCATTGTGTTAGTGACCAAAGGTTGTTCGGAGTCCCGGAGGAGATCCCGGACGTGACGAGGAACTCCGGAATAGTCCGTAGGTGAAGATTGATATGTAGGATGAAGGTCATCGGACCGGAAGTGTTTCGAGGTGTACCAAGGGATTCACGGAGTGTCGAAAGGGGTTTCGAGAGGCCCTGGCAATTGTTGGGGGCCTCATGGGCCAAGGAGAGGGGGCACGCAACCCCTCTCCCCAACCCACTTCGGCCGAAGGGGGGTTGGCTCCTCCTTGGGGCGCCGCCAGCCCAACTTGGGTGGTAAGGCACCCAAGTGGGAGGGGCCACCCAACCCTAGCCGTCGCCCCTCCCCTCCCTTGACCGCCGGCCCCTAAGGGGAAACCCTAGGGCGCCCTCCCCTCTCCCTGTCCCCTATATATAGAGAGGTAGAGAAAGGGCGGCCACACGACAATCTTGTCGCAGCGTTGCACCTCCTCTCCCTCGTAGTTCTCCCCTCCAAATACCCCACGGCAAAGCCCTCTTGAGCTGTCACCACCAACACCTCACCACGCCGTCGTGCTGCCGGAGGACTCGGGCTGCTACTTCACCATCGCTCGCTGGATCGAGGAGGTGAAGGAGTCACCAAGTTGTACGTGTGTTGAACGCGGATGTGCCGTCCGTTCGGCATTTGATCGGGAGATCGCGGGACGGTTCGTGATTGGATTGCGAAGACGTACCGCTACATCAACCGCGTTCTTGAACGCTTCTGCTTAGCGATCTACGAGGATATGTATATTCAATTTCTCCTCTCGTAGATGGTCATCACCATGGATAGATCGTGTTTGCACGTAGGAAAAATTGTTTCCTATGCAACGTTCCCCAACAGTGGCATCATGAGCTAGGTATATGCGTAGATGACATCTCGAGTAGAACAAAGGAGTTTGTGGGCGTTGATATTCAGATTGCTTCCCTCATTAGTCTTTTCTTGATTCAGCGGTATTGTTGGATGAAGCGGCCCGGCCGGACCAACTTTACTCGTCCACGTACGAGAGACCGGTTCCATCGACTGACATGTAACTTGTTGCATAAAGATGGCTGGCGGGTGTCTGCCTCTCCTACTTTAGTTGAATCGGATTCGACAAAAGGCGGTCCTTGTAGAAGGTTAAATAGCAACTTGCATATCACCGTTGTGGTTTTGCGTAGGTAAGAAACGTTCTTCCTAGATACCCATAACAGCCATGTAAAATTTGCAACAACAAATTAGAGGACGTCTGACTTGTTTCTGCAGGGTATGCATGTGATATGATATGATCAATGACACGATGTCATATATTTGATGTATGAGATGGTCATGTTGTAATAGTTAATATCGACTTTCATGTAGATGCTACGGCAACCGACGGGAGCCATAGGGTTGTCTCTATTTTTTAAGCGCTTAATGATGTTTTACTTTATCGCCAAATTAGTAGCAATAGTAGTACAAGCATAGATGGTGCGACAACCTCGATGGCAGCACAATGATGGAGATCATGGTGTGACGCCGGTGACGATGGAGATCATGTTGGTGCTTTGGAGATGGAGATCAAAAGCAGAAGATCATGGTCATATCATGTCACTTATGATTTGCATGTGATGTTAATCCTTTTTATGCACCTTGTTTTGCTTAGGACGACGGTAGCATTATAAGGTGATCCCTCACTAAATTTCAAGATAAAATTGTGTTCTCCCCAAATGTGCACCGTTGCGGAAGTTCGTCGTTTCGAGACACCACGCGATGATCGGGTGTGATAAGACTCTAGATTCACATACAACGGGTGCAAGACAGTTTTGCACACGCGGAACACTCGAGTTAAACTTGACGAGTCTACCATGTACAGACATGCCTCGAAACACAATAGACTGAAAGGTCAAACGTGAGTCATATAGTTGATATGATCAACATGAAGATGTTCATCATTGAAACCTGCTCATCTCACGTGATGATTGGACTTGGGCTGGTGGATTTGGATCATGTGTCACACTAGAGGGATGTCAATTTGAGTGGGAGTTTTTACTAATATGATTAACTAAACTCATTATATTGAACAATAATCTAAGTAATCTTTACAAGTTTATGTTGTAGATCAATGGCTCACGCAGTAGCACCCCTGAATTTTAATGCGTTCCTAGAGAAAGCTAAGCTGGAAGATGATGGGAGCAACTTTGTTGACTAGGCCCGTAATCTGAGGCTTGTCCTCACGGTTTCTCAAAAGTGTTATGTCCTTTATACACCGCTAGGTGATGCACCCCTCTTCTCGGCAATTGAAGACGTTATGAACGCCTGGCAGTCGCGTCTGGATGACTACTCAGTAGTTCAGTGTGCGATCTTGTATGGCTTAGAACCGGAACTTCAAAGACGTTTTGAACGTCATGGAGCATATGAGATGTTCCAGAAATTGAAGTTTATCTTTGAGAAAAATACCCGGATCGAGAGGTATAAGACCTCCGATAAGTTCTATGCTTGCAAGATGGTTCTATGCTTGCAAGATGGTAGAGAACGAGTCTGTCAGTGAGCATGTACTCATAATGTTTGGGTATGCCAACCATCTGGCTAAGTTGGGAATTGTTCTCCCGCCAGAGGCGATCACTAACAGAGTTCTCCAATCACTGTCACCTAGCTACAAAAGCTTTGTGCTGAACTACAACATGCAAGGGATGAATAAATCAGTCGCCGAGCTGTTTGCGATGCTGAAAGTCGCTGAGTCAGAAATCCAGAAGGAACATCAAGTGTTGATGATCAATAAGACCACCAGTTTCAAGAAAAATGGCAAGGGCAAGAAGGTAACTTCAAGAAGAGTGGCAAAGTTGTTGCCCCTCCCGTGAAGAAATCCAAGGCTGGGCCCAAGCCAGAAACTAAGAGCTATCATTGCAAGGGGACTGATCACTAGAAGCGAAACCGCCCCAAATATCTGGAAGACAAGGCGGCCAACGCCAAACAAGGTATATATGATATACATGTTATTGATGTGTACCTCACCAACTCTCCTTGTAGTGTCTGGGTATTTGATACCGGTTCAGTTGCTCACATTTGCAACTCAAAACAAAAACTGCGGAATAGACGAAGGTTGGCAAAGGATGAAGTGACGATGCGCGTGGGAAATGGTTCCAAGGTTGATGCGATCGCCGTCGGCACGCTCTCACTTCAGTTACCATCGGAATGAACGGATGAGCCCCGCTCCGCTCCTCCCCGCTCCCCAGCCCCTCGCCTAGCCTAGCCCAGCCCCCTCCTGCCACCGTCGAGCCCGCCAGCAGCCCCCCTCCCCCCGCAGCCCTCCCAACGCCATGGCCTCCTCCTGCTCCAGCGAGGCGAGCTCCTCCAGCCACGCGCGCCGTTGGCAGGTCTCCATCGACGGCTCGCCTTCCGCGCGCTCCTACAACGAGGTCGTCGCCTCCCCGCGCTCCCCGGCGCCGACGACGCGCCAGCAGGCCGCTACGCCGCCCCGTGCCGACCCACCCGCCCTTCCTGCGGCTGGTGTGCGCCGGGTGCCGGCCACGGCTCGCCTTGGACCACGGTAGGAGGTGCACCGGGTGGAACACGCGGGAGCTGCGGCCGAGGTCGACCACCGAACAACGGTCGGTCGGTTTGGAAACCTCGACCTCCCTCTCTTCACACATTGTGCTCGTGGTTTTATCTGCCCCCCCCCCAGACTGACCTAGTTGTCCTTGACTTGCTTCGGAAAGAAAAGACCTAGTACTTGTTTACCTTGACCATGGCTACTTTCCCGCCGAGCTCCCCCGTCGTAGGAACCGGCGCCGCCGTCCCCGGCGCGCCGCTGTGCCAAGCCCTCCATCACCTCGCCGCCGCAGCCCCTCGCCCGAGGAGGTGGCGGGCCTCTACTTCCGCTGCCTGGACTCTCGCCACCGGGTGCGTGACTGCACTAGCGACGTCCGATGTCGCCGTTGCCTCGCGTCCGGCCACGAATCCTGGGAATGCCCGGACCACCGCCACTCCGGCGCACGCGACACACCTCGCGCGCACCGCCGGCGGCCCCGAGACTCACGGCGCCACGCGCACCCGTGCTGCCGCCCCCGGCGGAGCTCCAAGCACCCATTGACGGCTCGTCCGCTCCGGTGCGAGTCATCATCGCTCACTCCGTCGAGATCGAGGAGGCTGAGGGCGTCCTGCGCCGGGCCATGGTGGCCTCCATCACTGGGACGCGACCCGCCGTCTCCGCGGACGAGGTGTCGAAGCTGCTCCACACCTCCCTCGCCCTGCGCCCCGTCGACTTCTCCGTCCATCTTCACCACCCGGAGGACTTCCTCATCATCTTCGCCTCCCGTGAGCTCAAGGATCGCCTCGCTGGCGACCACTTCATCTCCGGCCCAGGCTTCTCCCTTTTGTTGCGTCCCTGGTGTAAGCTAGCGCATGCCGGCTCCAGCAGGCTGGACTACCACGTCGAGATCGAGCTCCGCGGGATCCCCGCCCAGGCCTGGCACCTCTCCACGGCGGAGCACCTCCTGGGCACTAGCTGCTGGATCGAGAGGCTTCAACCTAGCACACGCTCCCGCGCCGACCTCGCCACGTTCCGGCTCTCTGCCCGCACTGCCGACCCGGCCCGCATTCGCCGCCATGCCACCTTGGAGATCGTCGAGCTGAACCCCTCGTGCCACCAGTCGGATGCTCCATGCATCTCGACCCTGACATACCAGGTGTCCATCACGCTCACCCACGCCAAGCTCGACACCCCGACGCCAAGCATCCCCGCCCCTGCGGTCGACCCCGACGACGGCCAAGGCGGTGACCAAGGGCGCCGCGACGCCGACCCCGCCAGGCGTGCTCGACAGCGCCGCCACGGCCGCAAGAGGCGTCGCACGGACTCCGTCCCTGCTGGCCGTGCCGACGGCATGGCCATGGACGACCTCTCATGGACGCGCAAACCGCGCCCGCGGCGTGCTGACGGTGTCGCTATCGCTGTTGGATGGGCTTCGGCCTGTGGTGTGCGGCCACGCAGCCGCCGGCGTTTCGCTCGGTCCGTACCATGCAGCCGTGGCCGGGCCACCGCGGGGCCCATGGCACTCGTCGCCCCCGTCATCGCCCCAGAAAGAAAAGTGCAAAGGAGTGTTCAGGACAACCACTGCGCCCGACAAAGCTGGCATGTCCCTGATCCCCAGGCCGACAGGATCAGAAGCAGGAGCTGGGGCGCCCACCCTCATGGCCCAGGATGACTCGCGTACCCCTGTCGATGGTGCGGGCCCCTGCACGGATTCAAACCCGTCGTCGCCCGACGCGGTCGTGGATGGCATCGGGGCGTCCCTTGGCGCTGAACCCACCACCTTTGCCCAATCAGATGGGTTGATTCCCGTGGGGCCCCTCTCTCTGGAATCAGAGATCCCTGACTCCCAAGCCACTCAGTCTCTCACCCCAACCGAGGCTGATCCGGCCTCTGCGCAAAGGCCAATCCCCACCCTGTACGCCCCTCGCGCTGGTTTGGAGCCTTCTGCGCCCCACACGGATGACGGGATATTGGTCGGGTCGCAGGTGGGAGCGATGACGGCGGGCTCTGCCAACCCTGCCTCCCCCACGCCAGCTGTGGACGTGCCCACCACTCTCCTCGTGGTTGAGGCCCAAAGCACTCCGGAGCCCACCCCCCCTCCTTGTGGACGCGGCCCATGACACTCCTGCACCTGCCCCCCTCCTCGAGGATGCGGCCCAAGGCGCCTCGGAGCCCACAACGACTACGCCGACCAGCCCACAGGCTGTGACCCACCTGGGCCATGCCCCCACGGGCCGCTTCGCTTCCCCACCGATCACCATGCTACGATCGCGCCAACGGCGGCCTGCTGCGACGTGGACGTTGGGAGAATTCCTCTCGGCCGCCATCAAGCACATCTGTGTTGTCCTCCCGACCCCAGGAAAACGCCCTCGCCGGCCGACGCTCAACTTCTCCCCGTGTCGGGGCCGCTCCGCGTCCTCCTTCGCCGGGGCCGCCTCCAAGGCCGTTGCACCGCCCACGGCTGAGCGTCGGGCACAGGTGCAGGTCCTCCGCACACTTGGCATCGTGGGCGTCAACCAGCAGATCACCGCTGCCGAGATGCGGGCCTACGACGGCATCTTCGCTGCACCCATCCCTTGGTCCGTGCTCGCTGTGATCGCAGCGCTGGTCGATCGTGAGTTGCCTCCCCTCCCGGGATCGGCGCCGACCACGACCACGCCGGACGGTGGCCCCATTGCGGCCTAACCGCTTAGTGCAGCGCCCTTGTCGATCGTGTTCCCATGAATTACGACCTCAAGATTGTCATCTGGAACGCCCGCGGCCTGAACGCGCGCGCTCGCTGTTCGGCCATTCGCTCGCTGATATGTACCACCGAGGCCTCCATTGTATGCATTCAGGGAACTAAAATGGAGCTGATCTGCTCGTCGACCGTCCTTGAGACGCTTGGTTCCGAATTTGACGAATACGTCTACTTGCCGGCCGCCGGCACTCGCGGGGGCATACTCTTGGCTTGGAAGAGCCGGTCCATCACCCTCTCCGACCAGACGTTCACTACGAACACGCTCTCAGCCAAAGTATCCACGCCCGGCACCGCACACTGGTGGCTTACCGTCGTATACGGACCCCAGGCCAATGTGGCGAAGATCGCCATCCTGCAAGAGCTGCGCGACGTGCGGGCCAACTGCCCTGGGCCTCGGATGCTGTGCGGGGACTTCGACCTTATCTATCGCGTGGAGGACAAGAACAGCCGCAACCTAAACCGCCGCATGATGGGCAAGTTTCATCGCCTAAACGTCGACCTCGCGCTCAAAGAGGTGTACCTTAACGGCCGCCGTTACACTTGGTCGAACGAGCAATCGCCGCCAACGCTCGTCCAGCCGCAACCTAAACCGCCACATGATGGGCAAGTTTCATCGCCTAAACGACGACCTCGCGCTCAAAGAGGTGTACCTTAACGGCCGCCGTTACACTTGGTCGAACGAGCAATCGCCGCCAACGCTCGTGCGCCTCGACCGCGTCCTCTGCACCTCGGACTGGGAAGAGCTACATGGGGAGTGCCACCTCCGCTGCCTCGCGTCCGTCGTCTCCGACCATAGCCCCCTGCTACTGGACTGATGCCCCCTGCCTCGCGCTCACCGCCGCTTCCACTTTGAGCAGTTCTGGCTCCGCCTTGATGGCTTCCAGGAAGTGGTCACCATGGCTTGGAACTCCGTCAGTCACGCCGATCCCTTCAAGCGCATGGTGCTGCGTCTCCAGGCCACAACTAGAGCGCTGACTAGCTGGAGCGCTCGCTCGGTCGGAGGCGTCCGCCTCAAGCTCGCGGTTGTGTGGGAGTTGATCTCCAAATTCGACAAGGCGCAAGAGGACCGGGCCCTCACCACCAACGAGTGTTGGCTGCGCTCCCAAGTGAAGATATCCTACCTCGGGCTAGCCTCGCTTGAGCGCACCATTGCCCGCCAGCGGGCACGGATCACCTCGCTGAAGGATGGAGACGCGAACACCTCCTTATTCCACCGCCAGAGCACCTACCGCAGGCAGAAGAACATGATCCACACGATCGGAGCATGGATGGTCGCGCGATCACTAGCCACGACGACATGGTGGACGTGGCCTTCCTGCACTTTGATGGCCTGCTTGGCACCGCCGTCGACCGCGAGTGCTTGCTCCACCTTGACGAGCTCATCGAGCCCGCCGACGACCTCCTCGACCTCGAGGAGACGTTCGATGCCGATGAAATCTGGCACGCTGTCCAGCACCTGCCCGCGCACAAGGCGTCGGGCCCCGACAGCTTCACTGCAGAATTCCTGCGCGCTTGCTGGCACACAGTGCGGCAAGACCTAGTGGATGTCTTCCAACAGCTCTATGACATGCGCGGCCGGGGTTTCGCTCGCCTCAACCAGGCGCTGCTCGCCTTACTCCCCAAGCGCGCCGACGCCGCCACCTTCGGGGACTACATGCCGATCAGCCTTATCCATCTCGTCGCCAAGGTGTTCGCTAAAGTGCTCTCACTCCGCCTAGGCCCACAGTTAGATCGCCTCATTAGCCCGAACCAGAATGCATTCATCCCCGGGCGCAGCCTGCATGATAACTTCGTCCTCGTCAAACAATCTGCGCGGCTGCTCCTCCAGCTCAAAGCCCCACGAGCCCTCCTCAAACTGGACCTGACGAAGGCATTTGACTCGATCTCCTGGCCTTTTGTCTTCGAGGTGCTGCAGCGCTTCGACTTTGGTGTTCGCTTCCGAGCATGGATGGCCATCCTGCTATCTTCAGCAAGCACTCGGGTGCTGCTCAATGGCGACCCGGGCCCCCCCATTTGGCATCGCCGTGGCTTCCGGCAGGGCGACCCACTGTCCCCGCAGCTCTTCGTCCTCGCCGTCGACGTCCTCGGCCGGCTCGTCAGTCGGGCCACCTCGCTGGGAATCATGCAGCAGCTCCACCCGCGGCGCACGGTGTCGGCGATCTCGCTGTACGCAGACGACGCCGTGTTGTTCTGCCACCCATCGCCAGCCGAGATCACCGCAGTCAAAGGAATCTTGCACCTCTTCGGTCGCGCCTCCGGACTCCACGTCAATTTCGCCAAGAGCGCGGCGACCCTCATTCGCTGCGACGAGGACGCGGCAACCGCTGCAGTACAGCTACTCCGCTGTCCCATCGCCGAGCTCCCAGTTACCTACCTAGGAATCCCACTCACGATCCGACGACCGACGGCGGCGCAACTGCAGCCCCTGGTGGACAAGGTGCGGGGCCAACTTCCGTCTTGGAAGGCTTGGCTCATGAACAAGGCTGGGCGCCTCGCGACGGTGAAATCCGTCCTCTACGCAGTTCCCATTCACCAACTGCTCGTCTTTGCGCCGCCCAAGAAAACCATCAAGCAACTTGAGAAGATTGAGCGCGGCTTGTTGTGGGCTGGCCGCGAGACTGCCAATGGGGGCAACTGCCATGTAAACTGGCGTCAGACCTGCCGTCCTATCGAGCTCGGAGGCCTTGGCATCCCGGACCTCGAGCGCGCCGGGCTGGCACTTCGACTGCGATGGTTGTGGCTCAGCCGCACCGACCATGACAGAGCGTGGAGCGGGCTCGACCTACAGTTCTCGGCGGATGAGCGCGCCCTGTTCTTGGCTTGCACCACAATGACCCTGGGAAACGGCCTCTCGGCCCTTTTCTGGGATGACCGCTGAATTGACAGTCGATCCGTCATCGAGATAGCGCCGCAGCTCCACGCCTGCATCCCCACGCGCAAGAGGAAGGTGTGGACCGTTGCGGAGGGGCTCAATGCCAATGCTTGGGCTAGCGACATCGAGGGCACTCTCGGCGTCCACGAGATTGGCCAGTACATCCGCCTCTGGAATACCATCGAGCACACCATCCTGATCAACACGCCCGACCAGCTCACCTGGAAGTGGACCATGAATAGATCATACACTACCAAGTCTTGCTACAAGGCTACCTTCTAGGGATCCATCCCTAACGCCTCTTGGAAGCTCATATGGAAGAGCTGGGCACCACCCCGGGTGCGCTTCTTCCATTGGCTTGCTGACCAGGACCGATGTTGGACCTCAGATCGCTTGGCTCGACGAGGGCTGCAGCACCACGACCCTTGCCTCTTGTGCTGCCAGGACCCCGAGACGATGGACCACTTGCTCCTCCGCTGCCCCTTCTCCAGGCAGGTATGGCAAGATGTCATCACCTGGCTTCGCTTGTCGTGCACACCCCCCAGCCACGAGTCTTTCCTTCTTGCCTGGTGGCATAGCGCCAAGCAGAGTATTCCGCAGCCCATGTGCAAAGGCTTCGCCTCCATGGCCTTGCTGACCCCGTGGATGATTTGGAAGCACCGCAACAGCTGCGTGTTCGAGGGCACCCAACCCTCGGCGAACGACCTGGTTGCGAGGATCAAAGACGAGGCGTCCCTCTGGACCAAGGCGGGAGCGGTTGGCCTCCGCGTCATCATCCCCCAGACCTAGGACGTGCACTAACTACGTGTAATCATCACCAGTATTGTCCCTCCTAGGAGGATTGTAACATAAACTCTACCTTTTCAATACAAAGAAACGCATGAATCTCACTGCGTTTTCTCGAGAAAAGAAGTGATGAACCTGAATAATTGTTATTTAGTGCATGCGTTAAGCATGAACATTATATCTGGATCTTGTTTATTGCAATACAGTTACTCATTTAAATCAGAGAATAATGGTTGTTCTATTTATATGAGTAATATGTTTTATGGTCATGCGCCCAATGTGAGGGGGTTTATTCTTATTAAATCTCGATAGTAATGACACGCATGTTCATAACATTGATGTCAAAAGATGTAGAGTTGATAATGATAGTACCCCTTTCTTGTGGAACTGCCGCTTAGGTCATTGGTGCAAAGCGCATGAAGAAACTTCATGCTGGTGGACTTTTGGGGTCACTTGATTTTGAATCACTTGACACATGTGAACCATGCCTCATGGGCAAGATGGCCAAAACTTCATTCTCAGGAACAGTGGAGCGAGCAAGTGACTTATTGGAAATCATACATACTGATGTGTGCAGTCCGATGAGCATTTAGGCGCGGGGTGGATATCATTGTTTTCTCACCTTCACTAATAACTTGAGTAGATATGGTTATATTTACTTAATGAAACACAAGTCTGAAACGTTTGAAAAGTTCAAGCAATTTTAGAGTGAAGTGGTGAATCATGGTAACAAGAAGATCAAATTCATACAATCTGATCGAGGAGGAGAATATCTGAGTTATGAGTTTGGCACTCACTTAAGACAATGTGGAATTGTTTCACAGTTGACACCGCCTGGAATACCACATCGTAATGGTGTGTCTGAACGTCATAATCGTACTTTATTGGATATGGTACGTTCTATGATGTCTCTTGCCGATTTGTCGTTATCAGTTGCATTCACTTTAAATAGGGCACCATCAAAATCCGTTGAGATGACGCCTTATGAATTGTGGTTTGGCAAGAAACCAAAGTTGTCATTTCTTAAAGTTTGGGGATGTGATGCTTATGTCAAAAAGCTTCAGCCTGAAAAGCTGGAACCCAAAACGGAGAAATGCGTCTTCATAGGATACCCAAAAGAGACAGTTCCGTACACCTTCTATCTCAGATCCGAAGGCAAAGTGTTTGTCGCTAAAAACGGCACATTTCTTAAGAAAGAGTTCCTCTCGAAATAATTGAGTGGAAGGAAGATAGAAGTTAATGAGGTTGTTGAACCTTCACTTCAACCGGAGAGTAGCGCAGCACAGAAAGTTATTCCTGTGGAGCCTACATCAATTGAAGAGGAAGCTAATGATGATGATCATGAAGCTTCGGATCAAATTGATATCGAACCTCGTAGGTCCACAAGGGCACGCACCGCTCCTGAGTGGTACGATAACCCTATCTTAACAGTCATGTTGTTGGACAACGATGAACCTACAAGCTATGGAGAAGCGATGGTGGGGCCGGATTCCAACAAATGGTTAGGGGCCATGAAATCCAAGGCAGGATCCATGTATAAAAACAAAGTGTGGTCTTTGGAAGAATTACCTGAAGGGCGAAAGGCCATTCAGAATAAATGTATCTTTAAGAAGAAGACGGACGCCGGCAGTAATATCATCGCCTATAAAGCTCGACTTGTGGCAAAGGGTTTTTCACAAGTTTAAGGAGTTGACTACGATGAGACTTTCTCACTCGTAGCGATGATTAAGTCCGTCAGAATCATGTTCGCAATAGCTGCATTTTTCGATTATGGAATTTGGCAGATGGATGTCAAAACAGCGTTCCTTAATGGTTTTCTTAAGGGGGTTGTATATGATGCAACCGAAAGGTTTTGTCGATCCAGAGAATGCTAACAAAGTGTGCAAACTCCAGCGATTCATTTATGGACTGGTGCAAGCATCTCGAAGTTGGATTCAGCATTTTGATGAGGTGATCAAGGCGTTTGGGTTTATACAAGTTTATGGAGAAGCTTGTATTTACAAGAAAGTGAGTGGGAGCTCTATAGTGTTTCATCATCTACAACAAACCTTCAACTCCGCTCCCAATAATTTTGTCAAGGACAACGACCACTCCATCTTTCACATCGTAATCGGAAGCAAGGCCGATTCCCTCTCACCTTGACGAAGGTATCCATTCCGGCACACATCGTTTTTCATTGCCATTCCACTTGATAGCACCACTAATCTTTGTGAATACCATTAACTTATCGAGACTAGCTATTTGAGAATTGTCGGGACTCGTTAACTTGTGCACCATAGTGATACATAGCTCGAAGAGAAAGTGGTAGAGAAAGAAATAGCAAAAAGCAAGGGACAAAGAAAAAGATACAAGCAAGCTGATAAGCAAAAGAGTTGAGCACCATAGATACTTGTGGTAAGAATACATGGTATAGGAAGACGATACACTCGATCTTGTAAGTTGTTGCACAAGTGCGAATCTAGCCCACGAGAGCAATCAAGCTAGCGTCTCTCCCTAGTGTTTGTGCAACACGAGGTTAGTCGTCGCTAGGAAAAACTTGTATGCTCATTCCTTGGTTGCGCATGTGTACTCACGTTGCTCTATCTCTACTCATTGATCTACTTATATCACATTTGCATTTTTGGATCTTATCCAACATTTTTCGACGTCTTGATCCACTATCACATGATATTGTGCCACTAATCCCTACCAAGATACTCCTAAAGCTTTTGTGTGTAGGTGCGAGATTGAACAAGGTTCTGTACCAATTGCACTCTCTTTACATTCCAAAGCATGAGATCACTTAATCCACTCTCAACATTGGCAAGAAGTAATTTTGGTATTGTTCTTTCCATCTCTGCTTACACCTTGCTTGAGTGCTTTGATGGCTAGGAAAGGTACATCTCGTCCGGTCTTCGACGACTAAGGGTGTGCAAGCGAATTCAAAACCAAGCTTCACTATTTCAAACTTCCACAAGTTATAAATGATGCAAACAACACTCTGAATGAGCGCATCAAGCACCCCACCGCTAACGTGTGCCAATTGGAAGCTCGTACAAGGGACTATCTCAACGCCAAGTCGGATGCGCAAATGGATAGCATTCAAGACAAGCTCACCAAGCGCAAGTCTTCATCATCTTCATCATCCTCAAGACGATGCTCAAGTGGACATTCATGCGAGCTACCATACGATGTAAGTACACCCCAACATTGACATCATCATGAAGGCCGAGAAGACTACCAAGCTTCAAATCCTTTTCACGATTGCAAGGTCACATCCTCGAGCGTGAACGGCGATAATGTGAAGCTCAAACGTATCAACATGCTCTCGACCACCAAATGTGTCCAGAGGAGAAACAATGCTGACAACAAGAAGAGCATCGCCACCAAGATGAAGAATGCGAGACATGCCGGCGAGAAGAAGCTTGTCATGTGGACGAAGAAAATGAAGCCCTTCATAACCTCAACTACAACCTTAAGGGCGAAACCAAAGGGCAAGAAAAGAGCGACAAGAAGAAGAAGCTTGAGTTGAGGGACGCCATGAGTTGAGGTGTATGGCTAATGCACCTCGCAAAGCACATCACTGACGAGCAGGACTACAATCTACATCCTTAACTCCAAGTGCAACGTCAACCTCGCAACAATCATGACGGAGAAGAGCCCTTCGGCAAACTCAATTCACCACGCCAAAGTTCTCCGGTGGCACCGACCCTGAAGAATACCTATCTTGGGCTATCAAAGAGGACAACATCTTTCAAGTCCACAACTTCGATGAAGCATAGCAGATGTCGATGGCCTCCCTATAGTTTGATGAATACGTTATGATTTGGTGGGAATAAGTGCTTGAACATCAACAAGAACAAAACCGCCCATCACCACTTGGGATGCCATGAAGCAAGTCATCCGATCAGGATATGTGCCGACCCACTATACTCAGATCTCTTCAAGAAGTTCCAAGCAAGGCACGAGTCTAAGAAGGAATACTACAAGGAGATGGAGATCGCAAATTCGCAATGATCCAAGCCAATGTGAAGGAGTCCGATGAGCAAACCATTGCATGTTTCCTCAATGGATCCAACCATCCAATCAAGCGAATTGAGCATTTCCAACCCTAGAACAAGCTACTTGAGTTTGTGCACCAAGAAACAAAGGTGGAAAGACGAGTGCAAGAAGATGTGAAGTACTCCAAGTACTTTGCCTACTCTTCAAAAAACTTTGGCAACAATACTTTCACCAAATGTGGCACCATATACTGGAGCTACACCCACTAGTGGTGCTACTTCAAGCTCGAGGTCATTAGCCACTACATCAAGTCATCCACCTCCACCTACAACTACAAGTACCTTCAAGCCTCACGCTTCCACCAGCACCGGTACTCCCAAGGGACAGCACTAGCAAAAAAGCCAAATACAATGTTTCACAGGCAAAGGTCGTGACCACAAGACATTTGAGTGTCCTACAAGACAAACAATGATCATCAATGCGGATGGTGAATACGACTTCATAAGTGAAGTGAACTGGAAGCTTTGGATAATGTGGCTATGCACCGCCAAGTCAAAGAAGTCAAAGATTGGCAAGTTTTTTGTGATAATGATTTATCTCAGCTGTTGTTGTCTCCAAGATATTGGCACTTCAACAAACAAATGAAGATATGCTCCAAGTTGCGCCTCATGAAGAAGAAGCATCATCGTCCATACAAGATGCAATGGTTGAGTGACCCCAACATTATACAAGTGGAGCACAGGTTGAAGTGTCATTCAAGATCGACAGTTGTGAGGATACCTTACAATGTGATGTGGAATCGACTCCATGTGTCATCTCTTACTGGGACGTCCTTGGCAATTTGGCCGCAGAGTGCTTCATAATGGATGGACCAACCACTACAGCTTCAAGTGGAAGGGCAAAGGTATATGTACTTCGCCCTATGGCTCCCAAGCCAAGTCATCGCCGACAAAATTCAAGCTCCACATAACATGGAGAACCTAGTGAAAAAACCACCATAAAGAAGCCAAAAACGAGCGTCTTCATGATGAGTGGCCACAAAGATATTGTCCTTCTAGCCACCAAAAGAGACGTGAGGGGAGTGAGGGAGCACCAATCCCATGTACTTCATTTTGTACTTTTGTGCAAAGATGAAGTCATTTTGCCTAATGACTCACCTCGTCTTCCTAGTGCTTACTTGTGTTCGGAAATTTGTGGAAGTGTTCCCCTTTAAGACGCCATCGGGTCTACCTCCACTACAAGGAATTGAACATCGAATAGATCTTATTCCCAACGCACCATTACCGAAGCGATCCCCCTACCGTGCCAATCTCAAAACAAAAAGACAAGTCCAAGAGCTCCTTGACAAAGGGTACGTAAGCGAAAGCCTTAGTCCTTGTGCTCTACCGTCATTATATTGCATAAGAGAGATGGAAGTTGGCGAATGTGTTGTGATTGTCACCCCATAAACACCATTACCATCAGATATTGATACCCCATCCCGTGATTAGATGACATGCTAAATGAATTAAATGGTGCCACTATATTCTCTGAAATTGATCTAAAGTGTGGGTATCACCAAATTCGCATGCAAGTAGGGGGAGAATGGAAAATGGCATTTAAAACAAAATTTGGTCTGTATGAGTGGTTAGTTATCCATTTGGGTTGCCTAATGCCCCTAGCACATTTATGCGTTTGATGAACTTCATTGGCAAATTTATCATAATCTACTTTGATGGCATTCTCATATATAGCAAATCTCATGATAATAATGCCATACAAGTACTACAACACTTCACTGGCAAATTTATCGTAATCTACTTCCAGCAGCTTCGCCTCTTGATCGGCGTCGTCGACTTCACTCTCTCGTGGCAGGGTTGATAGGACATGGTCTGTGCGATCCTCGGCAAGATTGTATGATAACATGGTGCACGCTCGGGTCACGGATGGCACGATTGGTCGTTGGCTGAGCTCCATGGCACGTTTACCGTTTCTGTCAAAATAAAAGGAGAAAGCCAAAAAAATTGTGAAGAATTACTCGGCACAAAACTTGTGTGTCTTCGTCTCCCTCTCCCGCTCACTCTTGTAGCTCAATTCATAGGTAACATGCGCAAGGGGTGCACTAGCGGTTAAACGCCATCTTCTAGCACTAGGACAGCGGCTCCGACAATATGGTGGATGTTGCATTGTGAATCACGCTGGTGTAGAGTGGCAATAGCCAATTCCTCGTCAAGGCATGGGGTCCACCTGACAGTCATGGTGGTGTGAAGACTTCACACCACCAATCTGCCAGCGCCTTTTGGCCTTTGCGTGGAGTGTTGGTGGAGGTGACTACCGAATGATCCATCATCTAGATGTTGATTGAACAGTGCTTCGTGTCCAGGATGAAAACTCTTGTCCATACCTTTATCGGACGGGATCAGCAGCGACAAACTTGTATCATTACCTTGCTCAAGTCGTTGTCTACTTGTTGTGTTGGTCTTCATTGGCTGGTCTCAATAACCAGGATGAAAATCCTTGTCTGGATCGTTTTTGGCCAGACATGGCAAGACCATATCATGACGATGTTCATCCCTTCTTGAAAGTGTTGTTGCGGAAGAAGTTTGACCTAGTCATAGGTGGTAATGGCATAGCTTGTAATGGTTCGGTCGTGGTTCCCTTTGTTCTGTACTGGACTTAATAATTAATAAGAATGGTTGTGTGCATCACTATGATGCAAAGGGCAGAGATTCTAATCTCCCTTTTGGATAAAAATAGCCTTGTACGCATGTAGAATAATTGCTTTCATCAAGCGGATAATAACATAGACCGGAAGCATTGCAAGAATTTCATCAGCTGATCTGGAGTTCTGAAATTTGCAATAGCTTGCATGGAGATGTCATGTGTGCACCATTCCTTCAGAGATGTGTTCACTGTTTAGTGCAGCACTGCTTATCAGCACCAATCCATGCTTGTACCAACGGTTGAAGCTGTTCATGGTTTGTATGGGTGGTTCGCTGGAGCTAACCGAACAGGTTTCACTGACAGGGATTACAAATGAAGGGAATTCTGGGGGTTAGGTGAGGGGGTGGAGATGACCCAACCCCTGGGTGGAATTAATCCCTGCAGGAACAAGGCCGTAGCGTGTAGGTACATCTACTGCCCTACCAAGTGAGTTAGGCTAAATTCTTTAACTTGTCCTTTTCACATGCTGAAACTAATACTATAAGATTAGTATAAAATTAGTTTTTGAGACTATTAAGATAATAGCTCTCTCTGCATGCATTTATTTAACTCCACAGTGGTGACCTTTTTATATTTAGAAACCCAGAACGAAAAAAGGAGGCGGTATATTTAGAAACCAGGAACAAATTAAGGAGGGAGCTAACCTGCCTCTTCTCAAAATCTGATAGCCCCAACGATTTGGCTTCAAATTCCAGTACTAAACAGTATTTCCCATCATCAGTTACCTACATGGAAAATATACTATGAATCCCAGAACTGAGAATTACGCCAGTGAACTGTGGTGTCCTTTTGTTAAATCATGTGATGATTTTATGGAGTAGAGAATTTTGGTGTAAACAAACCAAAGATAAAGACCAGTCAACTTTACTAAAAACATAAAAACAATCAACAAACACAAGCCACTGAAAAAAAAAATTGAGAAAACGCAAAAGCCTTGCGTTTCTTTGCATTGAAAAGGGGGATAGTACAGCCTCCGAAGAGGAAGTTACAGCACGGTTACATGTAGGTCTAGTGGACATCCCAGGTTGGGGGCAAAGCTACCCTAAGCCCTTTGTCCCCAGCCCGAGCCCAGCACCTAATCTCATCTTGAATCCTATCTAAGAGCTCGCTCAGCGACAGAGGTATGTGATCGAACACACACGCGTTCCTATGCTTCCATATCATCCAGGGGACCAGCAGCGCGACAGAACGCAGTGTCTTGCGGAGCGGTGCGGGGGTGGCGTTTCGCGCCCTACTCCACCAGTCCTGGATGGAAGCGTCGTGCATCGGCAGAGGGGCCGGGAGGTGCAGCCAGGACAACGTCTCATGCCATGCCTGCCGCGCGAAGGAGCAGGAGATCAGCAGGTGCCGGATAGTCTCGGGCTCCTGGTCGCATAGGAGGCAGCGAGTGTGGTGAGGGAGCCCTCGGCGCGCAAGCCTGGCTGCGGTCCAACAGCGGTCCAGATCCGCAAGCCAGTGGAAGAACTTGACTTTCGGGGGAGCCCAACCTTTCCAAATGAGCTGCCAAGAGTGGCATGTTAATGATCCATGGAAGGTTGCCCTGTAGCAAGACCTCGCCGAGTAGATGCCGTTGGCCGTCCACTTCCAGATGAGCTTGTCCGGCTCCGAGGACAGATTGATCCGAGCGACGAGCTGCCATGTCCTCAAGTATTGGCCTATCTCCTGCAGGCCCACCACACCTCTGATGTCACGGGCCCAGGCATTGCCGGCGATGCCTTCCGCCACCGTCCTCACTTTTCTTCTGTTCTTGGGGATGCATAGGTATAGGAGTGGCGCAAGCTCGCGAATTGACTGCCCATGCAGCCATCGGTCCTCCCAGAACAGTGCGGTGAGGCCATCACCTACTAGCATGAGGGTGGATGCATGGAATAGGCCGCGCTCCTCAGGGGAGAACTGTAAGTCAAGGCCTTGCCATGCACGGTCGGCATCCGTCCTCGATAGCCAGAGCCAGCGGAGCCTGAGCGCTAGCCCCGTGCGCTCCAGGTCTCGAATGCCCAGCCCACCGTAGGCGAGCGGCCGGCAGACAATGCGCCAGTTGACGTGACAGTGCCCTCCCTTTGCAGCCTCACGACCCGCCCAGAGGAAGCCGCGCTGAATCTTCTCAAGCTGTTTCAGGGTCTTCTTCGGGGGCGAGAGAGCCAGCATCTGGTGAATCGGAATCGCGCTGAGAACAGATTTGACCAATGCCAGCCGTCCTGCCTTGTTCATGAGCCATGCCTTCCAGGACGGGAGGCGGCCTGCGACGGCGTCTACCAGTGGCTGCATCTGTCCCGCTGAGGGCCGGCGAGAAGAGAGCGGGATGCCCAGGTACATGATGGGCAGCGCCGCGGGCTGGCAGCCCAGCGCCTCCAGCAGGGCGTCGGCGTCCTCACCCCCATGCAGGGTCGTGGCCGAGCTTTTGCCGTAGTTCACCCGCAGGCCAGATGCGGTCTCGAAGATGCCCAAGATGCTCTTCACGGCAATAACCTCCTCCATCTCGGCGTGGCAAAACATCATCACGTCGTCGGCATATAGAGAAATTGCCGGAATGTTGCGACGGGGGTGCAGGCGCCTGAGGATGCCGGTGTGGAGCGCCCTGTGCATGAGGCGGGCCAGCGCATCGGCCGCCAGGACAAAGAGCAGCGGCGATGTGGAGTCGCCCTGGCGCAGCCCGCGCCTGTGCCAGATCGGTGGGCCGGGTACTCCATTGAGCATAACTCGCGTGCTGGCCGAAGAGAGCAGGATGGACAGCCATTCCCTGATCCTGTCACCGAAGCCATATTGGCGCAGGACCTCGAAGAGGAACGGCCAGGATATGGAGTCGAAAGCCCGTGTGAGGTCGAGCTTGAGCATGATGCACGGAGCGCCCAGGTGCTGGAGCATCCGCAGAGACTGCCTGACGAGCACGAAGTTGTCGTGGAGCGTGCGACCGGCGATGAAGGCGTTCTGGTTGCGGCTCACCAAGCTATCGAGCTTGGGGGCGATGCGCAACGACAGAACCTTGGCGAATATCTTGGCGACTATGTGGATCAGGCAAATGGGCCGATAGTCTCCCAGCTTGTGTGCATCCGCTCGCTTGGGCAGCAGGGTGAGCAGGGCTTGGTTGAGCTTACCAAACCCTCTTCCTCGGAGCGCATACAGCTGCTCGAAGGCGTCCAGGATGTCTTGCCTGATGATGCACCAGCAAGCGCGCAGGAATTCGGCGGTAAACCCGTCCGGCCCCGGTGCCTTGTGGGGCGGCATGCGGCACACCGCAGCCCAGATCTCCTCGGAAGTGAAAGGCTCGTCCAGGTTGCCCAGCTGGCCGGGCGTGATGAGCTGCGCCAGGTCAAGCGTGTGCTCTCGGTCCACCGCAGTGCCCAGGAGTCCGTCAAAGTGCTCAAATGCGGCCTGGGCCATCTCCTCGTGATCAGTCCGAACCTGTCCATCAACTAGGAGGCTATGCACGCGGTTCTTCTAGCGGCGGTAGGTGCACTGTCGGTGGAAGAAGCTCATGTTAGCATCGCCCTCCGCGAGGGAGGTAATACAGGCGCGCTGCCGCGCGATGGTGCGCTCCAGGGAGGCAAGCCCGAGGTATGACTGCTTGAGCTGCCTGCGCAACCAATCCTCTGATGGGGTGAGCGGGCGAGTCTCCATCGCGAGGTCGAAGCGGGCAATCAGCTCGCGGGAGATGGCCAGCTTGTCCCGGATACTGCCCGTGGAGCGGGCGCTCCAGCTCGTAAGGGCGCGGGCAGTGGCCTGCAGGCGCCGGACCAGCCGCTGGAAGGGGTCGGGGTCATGTACCGAGCTCCAGGCTGTGGCGACGGTGTCGTGGAATCCGTCGAGGCGTAGCCAGAAATCCTCGAAGCGGAAGCGCCTATGGGCCACGGGCATAGGAGAGCAGTCCAAGAGCAGCGGGCAGTGATCGGACACGACGGATGCGAGGCAACGGAGGTGGCACTCTCCATGGCAGTCCTCCCACTCCGAGGTGCATAGTACCCGGTCAAGGTGCACGAGCGTCGGAGGCGATTGCTCGTTGGACCAAGTAAAGCGGCGCCCGTTGAGGTAGACTTCCTTCAAGGCAAGGTCGTTGATAGCGCGCCGGAATCTGCCCATCATGCGGCGATTCAGGTTACCCGAACTCTTGTCAGCATCCCGGTATATGAGGTTGAAATCACCACATAGCATCCATGGGCCCTGGCAAGCGACGCGAATGTCCCGCAACTCTTGCAGAAACAGCCGCTTCTCGGGGTCGCCTTGAGGGCCATACACCGTGGTAAGCCACCACGGGGCTCCTGCAGGCGCGCGCACCTTGACCGTGATCGCGTTTTGGGTAAATAGGGGGTCGGAAATGGTGACGGCCCTAGTTTTCCAAGCGATGAGGATGCCGCCGCGGGTGCCGTCAGCCGGGAGATAGGTAGAGCCATCGAACTCTGACCCGAGGGTGTCCAACACAGTCGACGAGCAAATCAACTCCATTTTCGTTTCCTGGAGACATACAATGGATGCCCGAGTAGTACAAAGCAGAGAGCGAATCGCGCAGCGCCTGGCGCGTGAGTTTAATCCCCTAACATTCCAGACCACAATCTGAGGACCTCGATACATGGAAGAGAGATCGACAACAGACGCCGCCAGCCTAGCGCGCACGGACCATGGCATCACCCGCCGGCGTAGCCAGGTCAGCGGGGATAGCTCGGTCGACCAAGGCGGCCATGGCCTGCAGCACTGGAAGCCCCAGCGGCATGGCAAACATCTCGTCATAGGCCTTCATCTCTGTGACTGTAATCTGCTGGTTCACCCCCACTATGCCGAGGGTGCGCATAATCTGCACCACCGCGCGCCGATCTGATGTGCAGGGGGGCGAGGCTTTGTCGGCGGCTGTGGAACGTCCCCTCCTGGGACTGAAGTTGAGGGCGGGGCGCTGCCGCTTCCCGGGAGAGGGCAGAACGGCGTCGAGCTGTTTGGTGGCCGCGGAGAGGAAGGCACCCAGCGTCCAGGGCTGGCTGGGGGCGCGGCAGTTGCGCCGTCGCTGCAGGGTGATCGGCGGCGAGGCGAAGCGACCAGGGGCCAGAGCACGAGTGCTAGAGCTAGCAGCGCGGGGGGAGGAGTCCTGCCTGGGCGCGGGTCGCAGCAGTATCGAGAGGTGCCCTGGGCAGGGGGAGGAGCCCGGTGTCACGCGCGGCAGGGCCGACGGCTCCGTGGGCATCGCGGGCCCAGACGCCCCGGCAGGCGCGGCAGTTAGCGCGGGTGTCTCAACCTGCGCGGCCCCAGGGGCAGCGTTATCCCAGGTCCTGGGCCCATTCGCAGCAACGGCCAGCCCGGCCAGGTCAGCTACCGCAGGTGCCGAGGCAGGGGCAGCAGCACCAATCTCCGCGGGCCCCGGGGTGACAGCTGGGGGAGGTCAAGGCCGAATTGGCGGGAGCGTGCAGATCGCGTCCCGCCTCCCCGACGTGAGTGCGTGCGTGGGCCTGCTGCGACTGTGCAGGGAGGGGCTGCGGCGGTGCGGGGGGGAGGGCAGAGGAGATCCTCGCCCCCTTCGGCCCAGACAGAGCTGCAGGGGGGGCAGGGAGGGTCATCCCGTCTGGATGCTTTGCAGGAGCCGGACGTGGCTGGCAGCGATCCCGACGGGGTGTGGGATCGGACGCAGAGGTGGCGGGCCCGGGCGAAGCATCCTCGGTCAAGGGCGTGTTAGAATCGGCGGCCCCCTCCGGTCCTCGTCCAGCGAATGGGGGCGTGCCACCCGTCCCACTGCCAGCCGTCGCGCCGTCATCAGCGGGGGGGAGTTGGCAGCTAGCGATGGGGCCACCGGCAAAGTGGCTTTGGGCGTCACTGCGGGCCCCTGACGCCTTCTTTCCCTGGCGCCCTGACGCGGGCATGCAGGCCCCTGCTGACCAGGCCAGGCGAGCATCCCCTGTCGCGTGGGGCGGCGCCCCTGTCGCGGTGCGGCCGAGGACGGCCAGGGCGCAACCGTACAGGCACCGCCGGAGCGGCCGGAGACGCCGCCGGAGCGGCCAGAGCCGCCGTGGGCATGCTGCACCAGAGCGTCCACTGCCATGCCATCCGCCCGGCCGGCGCCCCGTCCGTTCGACGACGTTTGCGGCCCCGCCGGCGCGCGCGTCCATTTCCAGGGCCCTGCCCCCTGCTCGGCCCAGGGCCATGCCTGCCAGTAGCATCGTCAGCTTCGCCACCATTGTCGGAGGAGTGGGCAGCGGCTGGAGCGGGTCGGATCAACTCGGCCTTGGTGAGGGCGATGGCCACCGGGAACGTGAGCGTTCTGACGGCCGACGCCTCCGAGGGCACGCGGCCGGGCAGCTGCTCGACGATTTCCAGGACGGCGGCGCGCCGGATGGCAGCCGGGTTGTGCGCGCGCCCTGAGACGCGGAAGACCGCCATGTCGTCGCGGGAACGAGTGCGGGGGTGTAGCCTCTCGATCCAGCAACAGTCTCCCAGCAGGTGCTCGGCAGTGGAGAGCAACCAGGCGTGAGCGGGGATGCCGCAGAGCTCCAGCTCGACGCGGTACTCGAGCTCGCCGGCGCCGGCGTGGACGAGCTTGCACCAGGGCCGGAGCGACAGCGAGAAGCGGCCGGAGCTGATGAAGTGCTCGCCACGGAGCCGCCGCATGATAGCCAGGGAGGAGAAGATGATCAGGAAGTCTTCGGGATGGTGCTGGTGAACCGTGAAGTCTCCTTCCTCGAGCTCGAGGGAGCCGAGGAGCAGGGCGGCGACCTCGTCAATGGACACGGAGGGGCGAGTGCCCGTGACCGAAGCCACCATCGCGCGGGCTAGAACCAGCTCGGCCTCGTCCATCTCCTCGGTCTGCGCCATGAACACGCGGGGGGGGGCGTCCGCGGCCAGCAGGGCGGGAGGTGGGGAGGGGACTGGAGCCAGCAAGACGGGAGCGGGGCGCGCCGCTGGGGGAGGGGCAGCGCGAGGAAGCCGGGTCTGCAGGACCGGGGCGTTGCACGGGGGTCGCTGGGTTGCGGCCGCGGGCCGCCTACCATCGCAGTCCCGAGAGGAGTGACCGGAGGCGAGGCAGCGGCGGCAGCGAATGTCGTTGGGGCAATCCCGGACGCAGTGGCGATGATCGAGGCACCGGAAGCAGAGGCCCGCGAGCTCCTCGGGGGAAGGGCTGCGGCGGCGCGAGGTCGAAGCCCTGGCAGGGGCCTCCTGGCGCGGGCGACGGCGGTGCTCCCGTCGGCGAGCCTGCTGGAAACCATCTGCGTCCAGCACCGGCCCGCCCGAGACACGGCGGACTTCCGAGCGGGGGCCAAGGCGAGCTTTGGCGGGAGGACGGGCCGCGGGAGCGACGCAGCCAGGAGCGGCGGCGGTCGACGGCGCGGGAACGGCCGGCGGGGTGCGGGCGACGTCGCTGTACGAGCGTGCCGACGAGCCGCTCTTCGAGCCAGAGCTGCAGTCCCCAAAGGAGACGCGCTCGCCGGGGAGGGACGTCCGGCGGTCGACAGGGTCAGCCAGCACCAGAGCCATGGCGCGAGGGGCGAGGGGGAGGGCGGGGAGGGTGCTGCTGGCGGGGTAGTCCGGGCGGCGCGGCGCGGAGGCTAGGCGAGCGGAGCGCGGAGGGAGAGGGGAGCGGAGCGGAGGGCCATCTTCCTTTCAGACAATATAGCCACTGAAATTTCCATTAAGCATATGGGAAGTTGAAAGAGTGGCTAAACTTTATGCAATTTCTACATGGTGAATTTAGTAACAAGCCATAACAATACTTACGAGGGCCAAATTTATTGCTAAAATTTGTACATCATGTATTCAGTAACAACCCATATAAAAATACTCCATCATGAAGGCTAAATTTTTTCCTGAGATTTGTACATCATGTATTCAGATAAACTACCACTGTTCCTGAATACATCTCACTCTACCTTTCAAACTAGTCCTAGTTAGGCTATAGCTATAGTCCTCGCATTGTCCATCGTAAGCAACACCATCTAGTATGTTGCCTAGAGATCTGTGGTAACGGTGACCAAGGACAAGGCGATAAAATACGGGGCCACTGATCAGAAAAAATAAGGATCTAATGGCACTTGATGTAACTATCTAAATATGAATTGCTAAAATTAAATGTGTGGTTTGCAGTAAGTATAAGTGTATAACCATCTGCAGAAAAGACTACTCCAAGTAACAAAGTAAATGGCAAAATTTACTTCTTGAATCTTTTGTAATATAGGTGCACTACGTCTTGGAATGCCGCCACCCTGTCAGTTCGATAGAAGGAAAGAAGATAAGTAGGACAAAGTAGCAGAATCCTTCCAATGTAAAGAAAGAGATAAAATATTCAGGAGCTGAGGTGAACTTGAATATATAGGTATCATACGGAATAAAAGGAGATATAATGTCCAGATTATGACAAAGCACCAAAACAAGGAATTACCAAACCATATTGAAAGATCCGCTTTAGCGCTTCATCGAGGTGCTGCTCATCACCATATCTATAGCGTGTAACATCACTCCTGACCTAGAGGTAGGAGCAAGATTAACATGTGGTCTGGTAGATGGTTGCATTGACTTAAAGAACATATTGAAAATTAAGCAATTAACTGGTGATACTTTGCAAAACAAACATCCTTCCGCAAACACCAGAACTAAAACCGACGCACTTGCATTCGTTAAATGCTTGGCGTGTCTAGTCTGTAGGTAGAAAAGAACTGTGGAGATGTTTGGTTCAAGAATAGTAACGCAAACGCAATTGTAATGAGGTCATACCGGCACCGTAAACGGAATGGGCAAAGTTTTAAACATGTTTGGTTAGCTCACGGTAATCAATTACAGTGCATGGTCTCTGTCCAATTGTAGAGTCCGGCGTCATCACTGGCACATCCGCTGACATCGTCAAGGGATGGTTCCCACACCTCGCGTCCCGATTTGCTTCCGCGATGGGTTGGACGGCTCGGAGGCGATGGCGCTGGTGGCGTACATGGCGGAGGACACGCCAGTCGGCCTGCCTTTGTTCGATCTTGCTGCCGCTGGAGTTGCACCAGCGGCTCAGGCCACCTCAACGAGATCGCAACGCGGGAGTTCGTCTCGTGGTGGGTGGATGGCAACCGGATCCTCTACATCAAGAGCATGGTCTACGCTCCGATGAAATGCTGGTTGTGATTGAACGTGGCGTTTAACCTGCCGGTGATCGACCGGCAAGCGGAGAGCCACAAGTCCCTGCCGATGGCCGGAAGCGAGCACAATGTCTCGGCTAAGGCTGTGTTTGGTTGAGCTGCAGATTCTAAAAAAGCTGTTGTAGAAAAGCTGTTGTGGAGAAGCTGCTGTGGAAAAGCTGGAAGCTGAGAAGTTGGGATACCCCAGCTTTGAAATTTACACTAGGAAGAAGCTACAGATTCTCAAAAGCTGCTTTTAACATTTACCCCTTTGGTTAGCTTTTAGCTTTTCAAAGCAGAAGTTGGTAAAAAAAGATGAACCAAACACAGCCTAAGGGGCCTCTCGCCACGTCGACTCCCGGTCTTGTGGGCGGGGCTGAGAACTCCTAGATCGGTTCCGTCTTGGGCCACTTCAGGCGGCCCATGGCAATCTACAAGAAGAATCAAGAAGCCTTGTCGTTCAAGACAAGGACTCTGTATATGCGGGGGATTCCTCTCCACCGACTAGGACACCTGTAATCCTAGGCCTCCGGTGTCTTATATAAGCCGAGGCTGAGCTAGTCGATAGACAACATTGTACATTACAATCTCTTGCTAGATACATGTACTCAATACTACACTCCAACACAATAAACACAAGCAGGATGTGGGGTATTATCTCCTCGAAGAGCTCGAACCTGGGTAAAATCATGTGTCCTTGTTACTATTGCTCCCAGACGTCTAGTTTAGGATCCCTACCTCGAGATCTGCTGGTTTAGGTTCCGTCAGTGGGGGCCCATACAGGTGCTGCTAGGTGATCATCGTGGTTCGATGGGCAAGTTCATCTACATCGGTTCTGGTAATCCAATCAGTCCTATGGTAGTTTGGATATATTCGTCCTTTGTGACATTATTTAACAATACTTTTCACTTACTATTTTTCAACATTTAACGGATCATGTCGATTGCACTCATATTTAGAACTCCACTATCAGCAAACTTACCAACTACACAGCCTGGTTTTCATCCAAACAAGAAAACACAACATAGACAGTTTGATGACATATTCACATCACTGGTAAATAATGACATTTGATCGAGTGCAGCAGTGGAAGAAGAAGTTGTGTGTCCAAGAGCTCATAAATAATTATTACCTGCTTGAGGATAGGGGTAGCACACTTTTCTCTTAGAGCAAAAGCATCAGAGTAGGTTATGCAGGGCACTGGTTTCAGTTCAGCATACTGCATATACAATTCAAGAATCAACACATTCCTCGACAAATAAATCAATAAACAGTCCAACCTAAACTCACAAGAACCTTAACCATGGCCAATCATCTCAAAACATATATTCAACTATAAATCCATAAGACGTATAACTTAAAAGACCAATAACTGACAGAAGCACTGATATTAATCGAAGAGAGTTCTTGCCTTTAAGGCCATGCCTATGATTGTGAGAGGAAATCCGTAGGTTAGCATCAGAGCAGACCACTCCGAACCAGGGAGAAGATTGAAATACGCCCCAAATCCATACCTGGGATGCAAAAAACACATGAGCCACTGATAGAAGAACATCCTGGATCTCTCTGATTTGCACAATAGGATCTGCAACATTTGAACTTACGACAAGAGGGAGCCACCTATCCCTAGTCCAATCACGCCAAAAGACACCTGCAGATGGTGGGGTATTCAGCGCCAAACGCGCGCCAAATTCTAAGAACACAGAGCTACCGCTTGCTTGTTGCTCCTGGCTCTCGAGAACCAAGAAAATGACCGAGCCACTCACCTTGGCGAGGGTGAACTCATCGTCGGGGATGACGGCCTTGTTGTCGGCTGCTCCGGACGATGACGCGGGTGCGGCGGGAGGGGAAGAATCCGCAGCTCGGACCAGCGCACCGATGCGACTCGTATGGCATGGCATAAGGAAAGCATTTCTCGCCAGGCGGCGGGAGGAGGATGGCGCCGGGAGCGCAGCAAGAGCCCGGAGTGAGTTTGCAGTGCACTGCAGAGACATGTCTCTCTCCCTCCGCCGCACGTCGCGGCACAGCCACTAGCGTGTAAATCAATCTTGACAATTTATCCTTGGGAAGTGAGTGTTTGTTCCCAGGGAATTTCAGTGGCACGGAGAGATAAGGAGGAGATGGGGCTGCGGTTTTGGCGCGTGGATGGGGGGAATTGGGAGAGGGCGAGAGAGTGGACCACGAACCCATCTAGGTCAGCCACAGCCTATCGGGAGAAATGGATGGCACTTATCATATCGCACCGCTTATATACTTTTTACCCTAAACGGGTCTGCATCCATATCAGCCCGCGCCGGTCCGTAAAACAGATTTTGCGTGAACTGCAAACGTGTTTTGTGGGCCGACGGGATGGGGGACTGCTAGAGTTGCTCTTAGACCATGCACACTCCGTATATCGTCGATTCATAAAAGTCGTTTAAAGCATCTCCAACATCCGTCTAAAAAATGTTTCACGTGCTAAATTATTCGTTTTTTGGATGCCGGACAGCTTTAACAAAAGCTGTAAAATTGTGCACGTGCTGAAAAGTTTTAAGCACACGCTGCAAAACGCTATCGTGCGCACTATATTTGAGACGCCGGCGCGCGCACGGTATAATCTGGACCACTGCAGGTGGGGCTGCTGGATTGGGCGCCGCGCTAGCGCGCGTTTGTTGCAGATGCTTCGGTCCCCACGCATTAAAAGTGATACAATGACGCGCTAAAAAATTTATTGAGCGCCAAATTTTTGTGCGGCTGTTGGAGATGCTTTTATAGTTTGCAAAAAAAACGCTTTTGTGGGCTGGCGCGAGCGGCATCCTAGCAGACCGTGCAAAACGGACCAGAATATTTTTTTATGGATCCGTTTTGCGCGATCTATTCGGCCATCATCCACCATCGATCCGTAAATCGGTTATTTGCATTTCAATTTGGAGCATGAAACACATTTATTTGCTTCCTTATTTCCTTCAAAGGCATTGATACATAATAATTCACCAAATCTTTGTTAAAATAGCAAAAGAAAGAAAACAAGACTCACAATTAGGCATTTTAGAAGATATCCAACTTCCATAACTACTCCCACTAGTTGGATCAATATCTTCTTCATGCATTCATTGTTGCTCTATGGATTCTTGATCTTATATTCTTCATTCTTCGGCTTTGATTCCAAAGAATTAGACGTTGCTTCTCCTCTAATTTCTTTTCTAATTGCACATGCAGCCGCATCATTAGACTTAATTATACTAAAGAGTGCACGAACATCTATTAAGTTTCTTCCTATCAATAAATCGATGTATTCTTCTTCCCAATAACAAAATGAGCATACACCTTCCTACACACATGAACACCTCAATAAGCTACCGAAATTTAACCAAATTGAACCAAATAAGTCGAACAGAAAGAAGGACATACCCCGTCGTTATTGCATTTGAAGAATACCCATCCGAGGTGTTGTCGTGTGCTAGATGTGAATCGCAGCACTGTCTCTGTGCACTCGTCGCACTGTACGAGGGGCATCGGCAAGCCGACGAGCCGTTGTACGAGCACCGAGCCCGGGCGACGGCCGGAAGAGTCCTTGCCACCAAACCGACGATGATGATTAGAGGACGAACCAGCTTTGATAAAAGAGTTCGTCGTAAAGGGTTACGTCGACGCAAGCTTTGACACTAATCCAGATGACTTTGAGTAGTAAACCAGATTCATATAGTGGAGCAGTCATTTGGAATAGTTCCAAATGGCACGTGGTAGCAGCATCTAGAGGATGACATAGAGATTTGTAAAGTACACACAGATCTGAAAGGTTCAGACCCGTTGACTACAAAGCTCTCTCACAAGCAAGACATGATCAAACCCCAGAACTGCATGGGTGTCAAATTCATTACTATCACATAGTGATGTGAACTATATTATTGACTCTAGTGCAAGTGGGAGACTATTGGAAATATGCCCTAGAGGCAATAATAAATTGGTTATTATTATATTTGCTTGTTCACGATAATCGTTTATTATCCATGCTAGAATGGTATTTATTGGAAACTCAAATACATGTATGGATACATAGACAACACACTGTCCCTAGTGAGCCTCTGAAGGACTAGCTCGTTGATCAAAGATGGTCAAGATTTCCTGACCATAGACATGAGATGTCGTTTGATAACATGACCACATCATTAGGAGAATGATGTGATGGACAAGACCCAAACTATGAACATAGAATATGTTCGTGTTAGTTTATTGCTATCGTTTTCTGCATGTCAAGTATCTATTTCTATGACCATGAGATCATGCAACTCCCTGGCACCGAAGGAATGCCTTGTGTGTATCAAACGTCACAACGTAAGTAGGTGACTATAAAGGTGCTCTATAGGCATCTCCGAAGGTGTGTGTTGGGTTGGCATGGATCAAGACTGGGATTTGTCACTCCGTAGGACAGAGAGGTATCTCGGGGCCTATTATTGACATAGTGCAAGAATATTATAAACGATTATTGACTCTAGTGCAAGTGGGAGACTATTGGAAATATGCCCTAGAGGCAATAATAAATTGGTTATTATTATATTTGCTTGTTCACGATAATCGTTTATTATCCATGCTAGAATGGTATTTATTGGAAACTCAAATACATGTGTGGATACATAGACAACACACTGTCCCTAGTGAGCCTCTGAAGGACTAGCTCGTTGATCAAAGATGGTCAAGGTTTCCTGACCATAGACATGAGATGTCATTTGATAATGGGATCACATCATTAGGAGAATGATGTGATGGACAAGACCCAAACTATGAACATAGCATATGATCATGTGAGTTTATTGCTACTATTTTCTGCATGTCAAGTATCTGCTTCTATGACCATGAGATCATGCAACTCCCGGGCACCGGAGGAATGCCTTGTATGTATCAAACGTCATAACGTAACTCGGTGACTATAAAGGTGCTCTACAGGTATCTCCGAAGGTGTTTGTTGAGTTGGCATGGATCAAGACTAGGATTTGTCACTCCGTAGGACGAAGAGGTATCTCGGGGCCTACTCGGTAATACAACATCACAACAAGCCTTGCAAGCAATGTGACTAAGGAGTTAGTCACGGGATCTTCTATTACGGAATGAGTAAAGAGACTTGCCAGAAACGAGATTGAACTAGGTATGGAGATACCGACGATCGAATCTCGGGCAAGTAACATACCGATGGACAAAGGGAACAACATACGTGATTAATTGAATCCTTGACATAGTGGCTCAACCGATAAAGATCTTCATAGAATATGTAGGAACCAATATGGGCATCCAGGTCCCGCTATTGGTTATTGACCGGAGAGTGTATCGGTCATGTCTACATAGTTCTCGAACCCGCATGGTCTGCACAATTAAGGTTTGATGACGTTTCGGTATTGTTGAGTTATGTATGTTGGTGAGTGGAAGTTGTTCGGAGTCTCAGATCAGACCCCGAACGTCACGAGGAGCTCCGGAATGGTTCAGAGGTAAAGATTGATATATAGGAAAGTGGTTTTTGAACTCCAGAAAAGTTTCGGGCATTTTCGACAGTGTACCAGAAGTGACGAACGGGTTTCGTGGGTACACCAGGTGGGCCCGCCCAGCCCAAAGAGTCTCATGGGCTATTAGAGGACGTGGACCATCCCCTGGTGGGCTGGACGAAGCTCCCACTAAAGCCCGATGTGGCTAGGAGCTGGGAAGGAAAGAAACCCAAGTGGGGAAGGGAGGAATCCTACTAGGAGTATGATTGGAGGTGGACTCTTCCACCTCCTCCACTTTGGCCAAACCCTCTGAGGGTTTTGAGGCTGCCTCCTCCCCTCCCCCCCTCCTATATATACTAGAGGATTTCATGGCATCCCTAACCATAATTAGCCACATGTTGCCCTCTCTCTCTAGGTCGTTTTCTCCTCTAGATTAGTTAAATAGAGCTTGGCGAAGCCCTGCTGGATTAGTTCACCACCACCACCACCACGTCGTCGTGCTGGAGAACTCATCTACCTCTCTGTCCCTCTTGCTGGATCAAGAAGGCGGAGATCATCATCGAGTTGTACGTGTGATGAACGCGGAGGTGTCGTCCGTTCGACACTAGATCATGATGGATCGTGATGGGATCGCGGGACGGATCGTGTTGAGATCGCGGGACAGGCTGCAATTTGGATCGCGAAGATGTTCCACTACATCAACCGCATTATATACACTTCCACTTAGTGATCTACAAGGGTATGTGGATCCAATATCTCCTCTCGTAGATGGTCATCACCATGGATAGATCTTATGTGCGCGTAGGAAATTTTTTGTTTCCCATGCGATGTTCTCCAACAGTGGCATCATGAGCTAGGTCTATGCGTAGATGACATCTCGAGTAGAACACAAAGGAGTTTGTGGGCGTTGATATTCAGATTGCTTTCCTCCTTAGTCTTCTGTTGATTCGGCGATATTGTTGCATGAAGCGGCCCGGACCAACCTTACTCGTACGCTTACGAGAGACCAGTTCCATCGACTGACATGCAACTTGTTGCATAAAGATGGCTGGCGGGTGTCTGTTTCTCCTACTTTAGTCGAATCGTATTTGACAAAGGCGGTCCTTGGAGAAGGTTAAATAGCAACTTGTATATCACCGTTGTGGTTTTGCATAAGTAAGATGCGATCATGCTAGATACCCATAGCAGCCACGTAAAACATGCAACAACAAATTAGAGGACGTCTAACTTGTTTTTGCAGGGTATGTTGTGACATGATATGGCCAAAGACATGATATGATATATTTGGTGTATGAGATGATCATGTTGTAATAGTTAAATATCGACTTGCATGTCGATGCTATGACAACCGGCAGGAGCCATAGGGTTGTCTTTAATTATTTTGCACTTGGTGATGCTTTGCTTTATCGCTAGTCAGTGGCTTTAGTAGTAACAACATAGTTAGCTCAACAACCTCGATGGTAGCACAATGATGGAGATCATGGTGTGGCACCGGTGATGATGGAGATCATGCCAGTGCTTTGGTGATGGAGATCAAGAAGCACAAGTTCATGGCCATATCATATCACTTATGATTTGCATGTGATGTTAATCCTTTTACGCACCTTATTTTTCTTAGGACGACAGTAGCATTATAAGGTGATCCCTCACTAAAATTTCAAGATAAATTAGTGTTCTACCCGAGTGTGCACCATTGCGACAGTTCGTCATTTCGAGACACCACGTGATGATCGGGTGTGATATACTATACGTTCACATACAACGTGTGCAAGACAGTTGCACACGCGGAACACTTGGGTTAAACTTGACGAGTCTAGCATGTACAGACATGGCCTCGCAACACAAGATACCGAAAGGTCGAACATGGGTCATATAGTAGATATGATCAACATAGATATGTTCACCATTGAATCCAACTCAACTAACGTGATGATCATACTTGAGATGGTGAATTTGGATCATGCATCACTCGAACAACGTGAGGGATGTTGAGTTAAGTGGGAGTTCTTAAGTAATATGATTAATTGATCTCATTATCATGGACATAGTCAAAATGTCTTTGCAAATTATGTTGTAGCTTGCGCTGTAGCTCTACTATTTTTGATATTTTCCTAGAGAAAACTTAGTTGAAAGATGATAGTAGCAATTATGCGAACTGGGTCCTTAAATTGAGGATTGTCCTCATTGTTGCGCAGAAGGCTTATGTCCTTAATGCACCGCTCGTTGTGCTAAACCCTGAGTGTCGCCTGTGGATGTTGTGAACATCTGACATACACGTTTTTGATGACTACGTGATAGTTCAGTGCATAATTCTTATCAACTTAGAATTGAGGCGCCAAAGATGTTTTTGAACATCACGGAACATATAAGATGTTCCAAGAGCTGAGATTTGGATTTCAGGCTCGGGCCCGTGTTGAGAGGTATGAAACCTCCGGCAAGATTCTTTGTCTACAAAGTAAGGGAGAAAAGCTCAATCGTTGAGCATGTGCTCAGATTGTCTGAGTACCACAATTGCTTGAATCGAGTGGGAGTTGATCTTCGAGATAAGATAGTGATTAACATAGTTCTCCAAAGTCACTGCCACCAAGCTGCTAGAGCTTCGTGATGAACTATAGCATATCAGGGATGCACAAGATAATCCCTGAGTTATTCGCAATGTTTGACACCGCGAAAGTAGAAATCAAGTAGGAGCATCAATTATTGATGGTTAGTAAAACCACTAGTTTCAAGAAGGGCAAGGGCAAGAAGGGATACTTCATGACTGGCAAACCAGTTGCTGCTCTAGTAAAAAAAACAAGGTTGAACCCAAACCCGATACTAAGTGCTTCTAAAAATGAGGGGAATGGTCACTGAAGCAGGACTACCGTAGATACTTGGTAGATGAGAAGGCTGGCAAAGTCGACAAAAGTATATTGGATATACGTGATATTGACGTGTACCTTACTAGTACTCCTAGTAACACCAGGGTATTAGATACCGGTTCAGTTGCTAAGTGTTAGTAACTCGAAATTATAGCTACAGAATAAACAAACACTAACAAGGGTGAGGTGACGATGTGTGTTGGAAGTAATTCCAAGGATGATGTGATCAAACATCGCACGCTCCCTCTACCATCGGGATTGGTGTTGAACCTAAATAAATGTTATTTGGTGTTTGCGTTGAGCATAGACATGATTAGATTGTGTTTATTGCAATACAATTATTCATTTAAACAGAATAATAGTTACTCTGTTTACTTGAATAATACCTTCAATGGTCTTGCACCTAAAATGAATGGTTTATTGATTCTCGATCGTAGTGATACACATGCTCATAATATTGATGCCAAAATATAAAAAATAGTAATGATAGTACCACTTACTTGTGGCACTGCTGCTTGAGTCATATTGGTATAAAACGCATGAAGAAGCTCCATGCTGATGGATCTTTGGACTCACTCGTTTTTGAAACATTTGAGACATGTGAACCATGCCTATTGGTATAAACGCATGAAGAAACTCCATGCAGATGGATTGTTTAGACTCGCTTGATTTTGAATCACTTGAGACATGCAAATCATGCCACATGGGCAAGATGCCTGAAGTCCTCGTTTTCAGTGAGATGGAACGAGTAAGTGACTTGTTGGAAATAATACATGTTGATGTATGAAGTCCAATGAGTGCCGAGGCACGCAGTGGATATCATTATGTTATTACTTCACTGATGATTTGAGTAGATACGAGTGTATTTGCTTGATTAATTACAAATCTGAAATATTGAAAAGTTCAAGAAATTTCAGAGTGAAGTTGAAGATCGTCGTGACAAGAGGATAATATGTCTACGATGTGACCGTGGAGGTAAATATATATCTGAGTTGCGAGTTTGGTAAACATTTAAGACATTGTGAAAATTGTTTCACAACACATGCCACGTGGAACACCTTAGTGTGATGGTGTGTCCCAACGTCATAGCCGCCCTCTATTGGATATGGTGCATACTAGGATGTCTCTTATCGATTTACCACTATCGTTTTTGGGTTAGGCATTATAGACAACTGCATTCACTTTAAATAGGGCACCACGTAATTCTGTTGAGATGACACCATGGTTTGGAAGAACCTAAGATGTCGTTTCTTAAAAGTTTGGGGTTGCGACGCTTATGTGAAAAAGTTTCAACCTAATAAGCTCGAACCCCAAAGTGGATAAATGCATCTTCATAGGATACCCAAAGGAGACAGTTGGGTGTTCCTCCTATCTCAAATCCAAAGGCAAAGTGTTTCTCTCAAAATAATTGAGTGGGAGGATGGTGGAACTTGATGAGGTTATTGAACCATCACTTCATCGAGTGAGTGGCAGGGCATAGGAAGTTGTTCCTGTGGCACCTACACCAATTGAAGTGGAAGCCGATGATAGTGATCATGAAGCTTCAGATCAAGTTACTACAAACCTCATAGGTCAACAAGGTCATGTACTACTCCAGAGTGGTATAGAGATCCTGTCTTGGAGGTCATGTTGTTAGATAGCAATGAACCTCCGAGCCATGGAGAAGCGATGGTGGGCACGGATTCCGAGAAATGGCTCTAGGCCATGAAATCCGAGAGAGGATCCATGTATGAAAACAAAGTGTGAACTTTGGAAGAACTACTTGATGGTTGTAAGAATGTTAAGTATAGATGGATCTTTAAAAGGAAGACAGACGATGATGGTAAAAGTCACCATTAAGAAAGCTTGACTTGTCGCAAAGATGTTTCCGACAAGTTCAAGGAGTTGACTACGATGAGACTTTCTCACCTGTAGCGATGCTAAAGTGTGTTGAATTATGTTAGTAGTTGCTGCATTTTTCAATTATGAAATCTTGCAGATGGATGTCAAAACATTGTTTCCTCGACGGTTTCCTTGAGGAAAGGTTGTATGTGATACAACGAGAAGATTTGTCGATCCTAAGGATGCTACACAAGTATGAAAGCTTCAGCGATCCTTCTATGGACTGGAGCAAGCATCTCGGAGTTGGAATACACACTTTGATAAGATGATCAAAGTTTTTGGGTTTATACAAAGTTTATAAGAAACTTTTATTTCCAACAAAGTGAGTGGGAGCACTATAGAATTTCTGATGAGTATATGTGGTTGACATATTGTTGATCGGAAATGATGTAGAATTTCTAGAAAGCATATAAGGTTGTTTGAAAAGTGTTTTTCAAAGGAGAACCTGGATTGAGCTGCTTGAACATTAATCATTAAGATCTATAGAGATAGATCAAAACGCTTGATAAAACTTTCAATGAATACATACCGTGATAAGATTTTAAAGGAGTTCAAAATAGATCATTGAAAGAAGGAGTTCTTGGTTGTGTTGTAAGGTGTGAAATTTTGAGTAAGACTCAAAGCTCGACTATGGTAGAAGAAAGAGAAAGGACGAATGTCGTCCCCTATGCCTTAGCCGTAGGCTCTATAGTATGCCATGCTGTGTACCACACCTAATGTGTGCCTTGCCATGAGTCTGTCAAGGGGTATAAGGAATGATCCAGGATCGAATCACTGAACAACGGTCAATGTTATCCTTAGTAACTAGTGGAATAAGGAATTTTTTTCTCGATTATGGAGGTGATAAAAGAGTTCGTCGTAAAGGGTTACGTCGACGCAAGCTTTGACACTAATCCAGATGACTTTGAGTAGTAAACCAGATTCATATAGTGGAGCAGTCATTTGGAATAGTTCCAAATGGCACGTGGTAGCAGCATCTAGAGGATGACATAGAGATTTGTAAAGTACACACAGATCTGAAAGGTTCAGACCCGTTGACTACAAAGCTCTCTCACAAGCAAGACATGATCAAACCCCAGAACTGCATGGGTGTCAAATTCATTACTATCACATAGTGATGTGAACTATATTATTGACTCTAGTGCAAGTGGGAGACTATTGGAAATATGCCCTAGAGGCAATAATAAATTGGTTATTATTATATTTGCTTGTTCACGATAATCGTTTATTATCCATGCTAGAATGGTATTTATTGGAAACTCAAATACATGTATGGATACATAGACAACACACTGTCCCTAGTGAGCCTCTGAAGGACTAGCTCGTTGATCAAAGATGGTCAAGATTTCCTGACCATAGACATGAGATGTCGTTTGATAACATGACCACATCATTAGGAGAATGATGTGATGGACAAGACCCAAACTATGAACATAGAATATGTTCGTGTTAGTTTATTGCTATCGTTTTCTGCATGTCAAGTATCTATTTCTATGACCATGAGATCATGCAACTCCCTGGCACCGAA
Organism: Hordeum vulgare subsp. vulgare; assembly: GCF_904849725.1. Taxonomy (NCBI): domain Eukaryota; kingdom Viridiplantae; phylum Streptophyta; class Magnoliopsida; order Poales; family Poaceae; genus Hordeum; species Hordeum vulgare. The sequence continues at coordinate 346,570,649 of NC_058524.1, read as the reverse complement.
GGAATGCCTTGTGTGTATCAAACGTCACAACGTAAGTAGGTGACTATAAAGGTGCTCTACAGGCATCTCCGAAGGTGTGTGTTGGGTTGGCATGGATCAAGACTGGGATTTGTCACTCCGTAGGACAGAGAGGTATCTTGGGGCCCACTCGGTAATCCAACATCACAACAAGCCTTGCAAGCAATGTGACTAAAGAGTTAGTCATGGGATCTTGTATTACAGAATGAGTAAAGAGACTTGCCGAAAATGAGAATGAACTAGGTATGGAGATACCAACGATCAAATCTCGGGCAAGTAACATACCGATGGACAAAGGGAACAACATACGAGATTAACTGAATCCTTGACATAGAGGTTCAACCGATAAAGATCTTCATAGAATATGTAGGAGCCAATATGGGCATCCAGGTCCCGCTATTCGTTATTGACCGGAGAGTGTCTTGGTCATGTCTACATAATTCTCCAACCCGCAGGGTGTGTACACTTAAGGTTCAGTGACGTTTCGGTATTGTTGAGTTATGTATGTTGGTGACTGAAATTTGTTAGAAGTACTCAATGATAGACCGGACGTCACGAGGAGCTCCGAAGGTAAATGTTGATATATAGGAAAGTGGTTTTTGAACTCCGGAAAAGTTTTGCGCATTTCCGGCAGTGTACAGGGAGTGACAAATGGGCTCCGGGTATCCATCAGGTGGGCCCACCCCACCCCAAAGGGCCTCATGGGACGTGGGAGGACGTGGACCAACCCCTAGTGGGCTGGCCAAAGCTCACACTAAAGCCCAATGCGGCTAGGAGGTGGGAAGGAAAGAAACCCAAGTTGGGAAGGGAGGAATCCTAGTAGGAGTAGGATTGGAGGTGGACTCTTCCACCTCCTCCACTTCGACCGAACCCTTTGAGGTTTTCGAGGCTGCCTCCTCCCCTCCCTCCATCCTATACATACTAGAGGATTTGAGGGCAGCCCTAACCCTAATTAGCGGTGTGCTCCTGCTCTCTCTCTCTCTAGGTCATTTTCTCCTCTAGATTAGTTCAGTAGAGGTTGGCGAAGACCTGCTGGATTAGTTCGCCACCACCACCACCATGCCATCATGCTGGAGAACTCATCTACCTCTCCACCCCTCTCGTTGGATCAAGAAGGCGGAGATCATCATCGAGTTGTACGTGTGCTGAACGTGAAGGTGGCATCCGTTCAGCACTAGATCTGGATGGATCGTGATGGGATCGCGGGACGAATCGTGATGAGATCGCGGGACGGGTTGCGATTTGTATCACATAGATGTTCCACTATATCAACTGCGTTATATATGCTTCCACTTAGCGATCTACAAGGGTATGTGGATCCAATCTCTCCTCTATTAGATGGTCATCACCATGGATTGATCTTATGTGCGCGTAGGAAATTTTTTGTTTCCCATGCGTCGTTCCCCAACACGGGGCCCGTGGATATCATTCCGCACACCCCAAAATCTTAGGCGGGCCCGATATTCGACCTCATCGTTGAATCTAACTTTAAGTTTAGATTTAGTTATTTCCCCTTCAGTTTGGGCGTCAAGCCTATCCAATGAAGATTCATAGGTATCTACGGGTGATGCCTCGACCCAAGCCCGGCTCAGCCTCACCAGGGCCGTCTCCAGGAATTCGGGACCCCGGTGCGAAAAGAAAAATGGGGCTCTAACATTTAGAAATACATACAATAACGCGAGCATAATCACCTAATTATGTAATTAAAAAGTTATGTTATTTCATACAACGCTTTGCAAAATACTAACACAATTTATGTTATTTCATACAACATCTTTGTGTTCCTTGAAATGATATCTTCAATTATATCTTCATAGTTAATCTTCTCCAAGACATCATTTTCAAGTGCTATTGTCGCCAAACCATTGAGCCTTTCTTGTGTCATAATAGAACAATTTGGGGTCCTTTCACAAGATATTATCAAGCGCACCCCATTGAGATTGAGAATTATACTTTCTTCCCAAACTAGAATGCATGGTTGTTTATGTTTCAATTAAATAAATAGTCCTTAAATTTATTTGAACTGATGAGCTCACATGAAATATAGGCTTGTGAATTGTATAGATAGCTCAAAGAACTTAGAATCGGATAAAACCTTGATTTTGGACTTGGAGATAGGACGAGCAACTACTTAAATTCTTGAATATGTGACTACTTGTGAACTTCGACGACTAGAAAAAAATGGTTCCAAAAAATCAAAACATATTAGTAAAAAATTAACACAACTTTGTATTTGTATCAAAATTAGAGAAAAGGGGAAGAGAGTAAGGAGGGCACCACACCCGTTGGTCTTCCAAAATTAGAGAGCAACGCAACACTATTGGGTTGTTGGCCGGAGCCGACGCAGCATCGTCCAACGCTTGAAAGTACGTGCATGTGTAGTTTGCGAGTTCCTCTTCCGCTCGTCGCCTCACTGCTCGCAATCGCCACCACCGCGGCCGATTCAGTCCGAAGCGAAGTAGGGAATACAAGTGGAGGTTACGGGCAGGGCTATCATTTCGTTTAAGATGTATGATCGCTAGACTATATCGATCTCCATCTCCTGCACGAGAGTACCTACGATGGGCAAAGCCAAAGACCAATGGCTCGATCGGACTAAGCCCAATACCAATTTTCATACTTTAGGGAACGAACAGAGAGAAAGATTAGCCTAAAATTGATTTTTTTAGACTACACCTATGTATATGGACTCTAGTTGCCCCCCTAGGATTTTCGGGGCCCCGTGCGAGCGCATAGCTCGCACAGGCCCTTCAACGGCCGTGAGCCTCACTTACGCGTCAATGGACGAGTGGAGCCGATTCCTCAGCGCTGAGCAAGATGTTGGTCCGAACTCGAAACCTCAGGATCTCAGATGGATGGTCCTCGGCCTGGGACCACGCCAGGGGTAGACCTAGAGGAGCACACTTTTTTGCCCCGCCCACCACCCACTTAGTCGCCACAATCGAGGACTTAACCGACGTGCTTCACTATGCTTTCAAGGAGGCCATGACAAAGAAGAGAACATTAACTATATTTCATATGCAACGTCACCTCTGGTGTCCGGCAACATTGGGAACTTGGCAGCCACGTCTACCCACTTTGTCTACATGGTGGACATTTCTAAGGATGACGAGGAAAAGGAGAAAGGAGAGGAGACACCCAAATTCCGCTGCCGAAGACATCATAATAAAGGTACCGATAATGGGGAAACCAACCAAGAATCTACAGATAACAGTGAGGCTACCGATAACATGAACATGCCACGCGATGTTAATGACCAACGAAGGCTATAATACCGATAACGGTCCCATTGACGACACTGCACCCAACAAGGGAGATGAGGACCTCCGAGATGCTAACTACTACCCATAGTCCATGGAGGATTTAAGCCTCGGGACTGACGAATTGGATATCCCCAAGGAATCATTAGACAATCCTCGGTTGCACGCCTTCCATCGGCGCATGTTTGGGGTATCTTCACCCCAACCAAAAGTGGAAAAAGTTACCCCTCAACCTACTTAACTTTCTAAAAATATTTTTTATGAGATTCCTTCGGGTATGTTAGAGAAACTACTAGTAATCCTTATGTAGGAGACAGTACAACTCATCCTGATTATCTCTTGATATATGTGGATGAGTTGTGGATTATTTAAGCATGCAGGTTTATCTAGGGATAAAGGCAAGAAGAAGGTTTTCCCTTTATCTTTGGAGGGATAAGCATTGATGTGGTACATGCTATTGGATGATATTGGATCATGGGACTGGAAACGCTTGAAGGTGGAATTTCATCGGAAGTTTAATCCTATGCATCTAGTTCATTATGATCGGAACTATACATGTAATTTCTGGCTTTGTGAAGGAGAAAGCATCGCTAAAGTTTGTAGGAGGCCTAAATTATTGATGCACACTTTCCCCAACCATGAGCTCTCAAGAGAATTGATTACACAAAACTTTTATGTTCGACTTTCTCATGATGATCAACTAATAGTCGATTCTTCTTCCACTTGCTCCTACATGAATAGAACTATTGAATTCAAATGGGATTGAGACGCCTCAAATGTATCTACTTTTCCAAACATGTTTTCTCTTGTTTTTGGACTCTAATTTGCATGATTTGAATGACACTAACCTAGGACTGACATTGTTTTGAGCAAAACTACCATGGTGATATTTTTGCGTGGAAATAAAAGTTCTCATAATTGGACGAAACTTTTTGTGGATTTTTCTGGAAAATATGAAGATTTATGGAGTGAAGACCCACCATAGGGGGGCACCTATTGGTCACAAGCTAACATGGGCACGCCCACCCCCCTGGGCGTGCCCTAATGGCTTGGGGCCACCTCGTGGCTCCTCCCACCCTAATTCCAGTCCTATAAATTCAAAATTATAGAAAAATAGGAGATAAGTTTTCATTGCATTTTATGAGATGGAGCCACCGCCACCTCCTGTTATTCCTCGGGAGGGTTGATCTGGAGTCCGTTTGGGGCTTCGGAGAGGGGGATTCGTCGTTGTCGTCATCACCAATCCTTCTTCATCAACAATTCCATGATGCTCACCACCGGGAGTGAGTAATTCCTTTGCAGGCTTGCTGGACGGTGATGGCATTGGATGAGATTGGTCATGTAATCGAGTTATTTTGATAGGGCTTGATCCCTAGTATCCACTATGTTCTGATATTGATGTTGGTGTGACTTTGATATGCTTAATGCTTGTCACTAGGTCCCGAGTGCCATGATTTCAGATATAAACCTATTATGTTTTCTCTGAGTATGAAAGTGTTTAGACACGGTCTTGCAAGTTGTAAGCACCTATTACATGTTATGATCCGCATACCCCAAGGTGACAATAATTGGGATTCTTCCCGATGATTGGTGTAGTTTGTGGAGTTCATGTATTCACATGTGTTAATCCTTGTTCCGATTCTCTATTAAAAGGAGGCCTTAATATCCCTTAGTTTCCGTATGGACCCCGTTGCCACAGGAGGGTAAGACAAAAGATATCATGCAAGTTCTTATCGCAAGCATGTATGACTATATACAGAATACATGCCTACATTATATTGATGAATTAAAGCTAGTTCTATGTTGCTTTAGTGTGTAACTATTGCATGATTGATGTCATCTACTCCCTGTGTACATAAATAATTGTAGTTGGGGAGAACTATACTAGTTCTCCCCAACTATAATTATTTAGGTATAGAGGGAGTAAATCATTATCTATCACGAGTCCACGTGCCTACGCTTTTCATATACTAAATCTTGCTAAGTTACTATTGCTACTGCTACTGTTACAATCACTACAAAATTGCTGCTACTATTGTTACTATTATCACTACTACTACTATTTTGTTGTGCTATTAAAACTTCTACTTCACACAGATATCCCAGGTGTGGTAGAATTGTCAACTCAGCTGCTAAGACCAATAATATTCTTTGGCTTCCCTTGTGTCGAATCAATAAATCAGGGTGTAATACTACACGCGAAGACTGTTGTGATCTCGTATACTTGTGGGTTGTCAAGACATTTTTCTTGCACCATTGTCGGGGAGCATAACTCTATTTATTGTGTTTACTTGAGAATATCCAATTGCCACTATGAAGAATCTGAAAGATACACTAGTGGAGAAACGGTTATCCACAACTTACATTGGTGGCGCGCCATTTCTCACCAATGCGAGCACTAATATTTTCAAATAGTGCTCGCGTGGGCTAAATTTGTACGACATGGCTATTAGTTTACTGTAGGTGTTGCACATTAGGCCTTGTGTTGCACACTTAGGCCCATTAGGCTCACGCCAGCACTATCGACTCTCAGCGCAGTAAAACCTTATCCTTTCGTCCCCACTCTCTCGATCCCCAACTCCATCCGTCCTCTCTCCACTCGATCCCCGCCGCTGCCCGACCCGATGTCGCCGCCGCTCGACGCTGCCCGTCTCCGCCCGACGCCACCCTGCCCAATGCCTCGCCCGATGTCTCGCCACCCGATGTCGCCCGTCACCGCCCCGCCTGACGTCGCCTGCCCCGACACCACACGCCGCACGCAGACCCTCCTCGCCACCGAGCACCTCCGCGTCTCCTTGACTGGTATATATGTTGCTATCTTCTCTTATTTTTATGCAAAGAAAAACTAGAATGCTAGACTGCTAGAAACTAATTCGCCATGATAGAAAAAACTAGAATCCTAGATTGCTAGAAAACTAGAATGGATGATTGTTGCTTCATTAGATGAATTCGCCATGATAGATATAAATTGTTATACTACTAGTTGTAGTAGAACATGTAGGTGAAAATGTATGTAGTACTACCTGTTAAACATGTACTACTAGTTGTTTAGTTCATCAGTACTACTAGTTATTTAGTTCATCAGTACTACTAGCTGTAAGAACCATGATATGTCGATTAACTATTCAATATTGACAATTTGCCTTGGTGCTTCCTATTTAGTTGTGTAGTGGCAAAAATTGTCATAATGATTCATCCTTATACACAATTTGAAACAACACACATGGACAATTCATCGGACAACAACGAATCGATGTGCGACGTGGAGCAGTGGAATCAGTGGATCTTGGAGTCGTGAGAGCGCAGAATCAAAAAACTCAAAGAAGAAAATGTCGATGTGAAGAATGAAAGGGAGCAGTTGCTCATAGAGGGTGCTAATGTCCGCACTAAGGTAGATAAACTAAGGGAGTTGAGGTATGTCTTAAAGTTGGAGAAAAAACAACTGAGGATAGAGAGGATTGACCGACAAACAGATGTTGCTTACTCCAAAAAAGATGGAGAGAACGATCGAAAGAAGCTTTGCCAGCTAAGGATAATCCTTGATGACGAGTAGCTATATAGCTAGTTTAATTATTTCAGTATCTTTTGTGAAGTTTTAAACTTTGAAGTTTAATTATGAGTATGTTAAGTTGATCAATACTAAGTTTTAAACTCTGGAATTTATAAGTATGTTTAGTTGATTAGTCCCTTTTGTGAAGTAGTATTTTTTATTATAAAAAAAACAAATTATTGGCGTTGGACAAAGGTGGACGCGAGCAACATGTCATATACCATTGGCGTAGGATCGAACGCCACCATTATTTTCTAACTATGGCGCCATATTGGTGGCGTCGGATGTCCACACCAGCAAGGCCATTTTTGCCACACCATAGTTAGGTTTTTCTGCACTAGTGATACTAGAACTAAGATCATACCCTCTAAAACGCGGGGAGGTAAGGAAGTGCCATCTATCTCCCCTTTTGATTCACGTACTCTTTTGAAATAGCTTATGACACCACCACTTGCTGCTCGTTGTGATATGTCGCAATTACTTGATTATGATACTTCTGAATGTCATGAAACTTATGACGATGTTACTACTATGCTTGATAAAACTAAATTTGTGCCACTTGGTCAATTGCTTGATGCTCATATTGCTATATCCTTAGAAACAAAAAATGTTGAAACTGAAGAAGACTATGATTCACCTATTATGCATAGTTCTCCTAATAGATACAAATTACCTGATGTACCCGAGGGTTATATTATGGATGGGGAGATAGCTAGATACTTTGTTGCTCTTAATGATACAGATGATTAGAAGCAACTACTATGGAAACTGAATAGAAAATCTATGATGGAGAAAATGAAACATGATCCTAAATTTGCTACTTCTCCTATATCACTATTGGAATCACAGAATTTACCATCAGTTAGTTCTTTGTTGTGTGCCAGCTGACGGCAAAGAAGGTCTTTGTCGTTAGTTTCCAAAAAAATGACGGTGAAGAACTAACTAACGGCAAATATATTGTTTGCCATCAGTCAGTTCTTTGCCGTATGCTGGCAAACGGCAAAGAGACCAATGGAGACGATAAAGCGACCAGGTGGGACCCACTAGATCATGAGCCAATTGAACGGCATGGATGTCGTCCGCGACATCTTTGTCGTGTGCCTTTAGTCTCTTCGTCATCTCCTAGCAGGCGACAAAGAGGATGGCAACATAACGGCCGTGCCCCCTCTCTCCCCCTTGTCCCCACCTCTCTCTCTCCCCCACCACCACACCTCCTCCCACCCTTCCTGTGGTGGCGCCCCACCACCACCTCCACCCGCAACCCACCACGATAGTGCCCCATCGTCTGAGCCAGCCTGCGGCTCCACCCCCATCCCCGTGGTGAGCCCCCTCCTCACGACCCTCCTCCTCCACCACCGCGGCCCTCCTCGCGGTGAGCCCCTCCCCATGGCCCTCCTCCACCACTGCGCCCCCTTGCTGCACCAACAAAAGTCCTTCCTTGGCGCTAGAAATTATTCTTGTTACTTCTCTGGTTTGCGTCGGTTTTTCCCTTGAAGAGGAAAGGGTGATGTAGCACATGAGTAGTAAGTATTTCCCTCAGTTTGAGAACCAAGGTATCGATCCAGAAGGAGGGCCTCGTCAAGTCTAGAGTACCCGCGCAAACACAAACAAGCTTGCACCCAACGCTTCAAAGGGGTTGTCAATCCCTTCAAGATTGTTTGCAAAGTGAGATGTGAAGGCGGAAAGTGCAACGAAGTAAAAAAGTGTAAGGCTGAAAATATGGTGTGGAGTAGACCCTCGAGGCCATAGTGTTCACTAGAGGCTTCTCTCATAATAGCAAATATCACGGAGGGTGAACAAATTACTGTCGAGCAATTGATAGAACCGCGCAAAGTCATGACGACATCTAAGGCAATGATCATACATATAGGCATCACGTCTGAGACAAGTAGACCGATACTTTCTGCATCTACTACTATTACTCCACACATCGACCGCTATCCAGCATGCATCTAGTGTATTGAGTTCATGACGAACAGAGTAACGCCTTAAGCAAGATGACATGATGTAGAGGGATAATCTCAAACCAATGATGAAAACCCCATCTTTTTACCCTTGATGGCAACAACACGATGCATGCCTCGCTACCCCTTCTGTTAGTGGGTGAGGTCACCGCACGGTATGAACCCAAAACCAAGCACTTCTCCCATTGCAAGAATCATAGATCTAGTTGGCCAGACAAAAGCCACACCTTGAAGAGAATTACAAGGATATGAAATCATGCATAAGAGAGATCAGAAGAAACTCAAATAAGATTCATAGATAATCTGATCATAAATCCACAATTCATCGGATCTCGACAAACACACCGCAAAAGAAGATTACATCGGATAGATCTCCATGAAGATCATGGAGAACTTTGTATTGAAGATCCAAGAGAGAGAAGATGCATCTAGTTACTAGCTATGGACCCGTAGGTCTATGGTGAACTACTCATGCATCATCGGAAAGGTCATGGTTTTGATGAAGAAGCCCTCCGTGTCTGAATCCCCCCCCGACAGGGTACCAGGACGTGCCCCAGATGGGATCTTGCGGAGACAGAAGCTTGCGGCGGCGGAAAAGTACTTTCGATGATCTCCTGATTTTTTTGGGATTTTTAGGGAATTTATAGGCGCAACCCCTAGGTCAGGGGGCGCTCAAGGGGCCCACAAGCCTGGATGGCGCGACCTCCCCCTGGCTGCAGGGTGGGGGCTTGTGGGGCCCGTGAGGCTCCCCTGCCTTGGCTCCCAAGCTTCCCGATCTTCTTCCGTTCCAGAAAAAATCTTTTCGGGGATTTTCTTCCGTTTGGACCCCGTTTCAAAATCTCCTCTGAAAGGAGTCAAAAACATGGAAAAAACAGGAACCGACACTTGTCACTGAGTTAATAAGTTAGTTCCAAAAAATATATAAAAGGCATGCAAAACATCCAAAGTTTGACAAGATAATAGCATGAAACCATAAAAAATTATAGATACGTTGGAGACGTATCAAGCATCCCCAAGCTTAACTCCTGCTCGTCCTCGAGTAGGGAAGTGATAACGAATGAATTTTTGATGTGGAATGCTACCTAGCATAGTTGTCCTTTGCAACTTATTTCACGTGACATGAATGTTCAGATCCGTAAGATTCAAAACAATAGTTTGCTATTGACATGAAAACAGTAATACTTCAAGCAAACTAGCAAAGTAATCATGAACTTTCAAAATAACAAATCCAAAGAAAGTTATCCCTACAAAATCATATAGTCTGGCTATGCTCCATCATCCTCACACAACTAATGTAAATCATGCACAACCCCGGTATTGGCCAAGTAATTGTTTTCGCACTCTTACTTTCTCAAACTTTTTATAACTATCACACAATACATGAGCGCGAGCCATGGATATAGCACTATAGGTGGAATAGAGTGTGGTGGTGGTTGTGAGACAAAAAGGAGGAGATGGTCACATTGACTCGGCGTATCAATAGGCTATGGAGATGCCCATTAATAGATATCAATGTGAATGAGTAGGTATTGCCATACAAAGGATGCACTAGAGCTATAAGTATGTGAAAGCTCTAAAGGAAAACTAGTGGGTGTGCATCCAACTTGCTTGCTCACGAAGACCTAGGGCAATTTTGAGGAAGCCCATCATTGGAATATACAAGCCAAGTTATATAATGAAGATTCCCACTAGCATATGGTAGTGGCAAAGCAAGAAGCTCTCAATCATGAAGAACATGGTGCTATCATGAAGCACAAGTGTGGAAAAAGATAGTAGCATTGTCCCTTCTTTCTTTTTCTCTTTGTTTTCATTTGTGCTCTTAGGCCTCTTTTCTTTTCTTTTCTTTTCTTTTCTCTTTTTTTGTTTTTGTTTTTGGGTCCTTTGGCCTCTTTTTTTTATTTCCTCACATGGGACAATGATCTAATAATGATGATCATCACACTTTTATTTACTCACAGCTCAAAGATCACAATGATGATGACTCCATAGGAAATGCCTCCGGCAGTGTACCGGGATGTGCAACGATCTAGCATGGCGTATGACGTTGAAACATCTCTCTAGCTATCTTACGATCATGCAATGGCAATATGAGAGTGACGGCACAAGTCATGAGACGGAACGGTGGGAGTTGCATGGCAATATATCTCCGAATGGCTATGAAAATGCCATAGTAGGTAGATATGGTGGCTATTTTGAGGAAGGAATTTGGTGGGTTTGTGCACCGGCGAGAATTACGCGGCACTAGAGAGGCTAGCAATGGTGGAAGGTAAAAGTGCATCTATACCATGGGTTCACATTAGTCATGAAGAACTCACATACTTATTGCAGTTTTTATTAGAAATCGAAACAAAGTGCTAAACGCATACTCCGAGGGGAAGGGTTGGTAGGTGTAAACCATCGCGCGATCCCAACCTCAACACAAAGGATGACAATCAATAGATCAATTATGATCCGACTTCCTAACATAGCGGTTCACCATACGTGCATGCTACGGGAATCACTAACTTCAACACAAGTATTTCTAGATTCACAATACCCTACTAACATGACTTTTAATATTACCAAATCCATGTCTCAAAACTATTCGAGAGGAATCAAGACTTCTCTTTATACTCAATGCACATGAAGATGGAGGTTTTTGCATCCTCTTTGGGTACCTATCACATTTGGAACTACTTTCATAGCATAAGCCAACTACCAAATCACGCACGGACGTGCTCTAAAAGATATAAGTGAAGCACATAGAGCAAAAGTATCTAGCTCAAAAGATATAAGTGAAGCACTATGAGCATTCTAGCAAAAATCACGATGAGTGCATGTATCTCTCTCTCAAAAAGGTGTGCAGAAAGGATGATTGTGACACAACAAAAGGAAAAGACTCCTATGATACAAGACGCTCCAAGCAAAAACACATATCATGTGGTGAATAAAAATATAGCTCCAAGTAATGTTCCGATGGATTGAAGACGAAAGAGGGGATGCCTTCCCGGGGCATCCCCAAGCTTAGGATTTTTGGTGTCCTTGAATTTGGCTTGGGATGCCTTGGGCATCCCCAATCTTGAGCTCTTTCCACTCCTTATCTCTTTGTCCATGAGAACATCACCCAAAACTTGAAAACTTCACAACACAAAACTTAAACAGAAACTTGTGATAACATTAGTACAAGAAAACAAACTACCACTTCTTTTGGTACTATAGCAAACTTGAATTCTATCTATATTGATGACGGGCTACTGTATTCTCACTTTTACATGGCTAGTACCCCCCGATACTAACAATAGTTTCATCAAAACAAGCAACCAACTCAACAAAAACAGAATCTGTCAAAAACAGACCAGTCTGTAGCAATATGTATACTTCGTATACTTCTGGTACCTCAAAAATCTGAAAAATTACGACGGCCTGGGAAAAAAGCATATTAATCAGCAGAAAAAATAATCAACTCAAAATCTCTTTCTGAATAAAAATTAAAAATCATCTCGTGAGCGAAAAGTTTCTGTCTTTTTCCAGCAGGATCAAATAACCATTACCAAGACTAGTCATAAAGGCTTTGCTTGGCTCAAACAAAAAAAGAAACACAAAAAACACAATCACAACAGAATTGTGAAAGTGTGGACGCAACAAAACAGAAAGAAAAAGATAAATTCATTGGGTTGCCTCCCAACAAGCACTATTGTTTAACGCCCTTAGCTAGGCATAGAAGCGATAGAATCACGTATCGTTGTCTTTGGTGCTCAAACCATAAGTGGCCCTCATCATGGATTCATAAGGCAATCTTATTTTATTTCTAGGAAAGTGTTCCATGCCCTTCCTTAAAGGAAATTGAAATATAATATCCCCTTCCTTCATATCGATGATAGCACCGATAGTCCTTAGGAAAGGTCTACCAAGAGTAATGGGGCATGTAGGATTGCAATCAATGTCAAGCACAATGAAATCCACGGGTACATTGTTCCTATTTGCAATAATAAGAACATCATTGATCCTTCCTATGGGTTTCTTGACAGTAGAATCAGCAAGATGCAAATTAATAGAACACTCTTCAATCTCATTAAAACCCAGAACATCACATAAAGACTTTGGAATTGTAGAAACACTAGCACCCAAATCACACAAAGCATTGCACTCATAGTTTTTGATTTTGATTTTGATGGTAGGTTCCCACTCATCATGAAGCTTTCTAGGGATAGAGACTTCCAATTCAAGTTTCTCTTCAAGAGTTTTTATCATAGCTTCGACGATATGATCGGTAAAGGCCTTGTTTTAGCTATAAGCGTGTGGAGAGTTCAACATGGATTGCATCAGGGAAATGCATTAAATCAGGGAGAAACTATCATAATTGAATTCCTTGAAATCCATGGTAGTAATTTCATTACTACTCAAAGTTTTAATATCTTCTACTCCGCTTTTAATGCTTTTAGCATCAAGATAGATGGACTCCGAATCATTGGGGCACTTTTCAACCAAAGTGGATTCATATCCAGCCCCATAATCATTAGGTTTGACACAAGAAAATAAAGATTCAATGGGAGTCACACCAAGCACTTTAAGATCTTCGTGATTCTCATCACGAGTTTCAGGTTTAGCAGCCATTTTATTGACTAAAGTAGCTTGCTTATCAGAAATCTGGCCCACTAGCTTTTCAAGACGAACAAACTGAGAATTTAGCGCAAGGAATTCTTTAGCCACATCATCAACTTCTCTACTCATAAAAGCCAGAAAAGAATTTTGCTCCTTCAGCTCTCTACAAAAGTAACTATTATATTCAAACTGTGTAGACATGAAGCCTTTAACACTAGTTTCAATCTCTTCTAACTTCGCAAAGTGAGCATCAAAATCCCTTAGTGGGGCCATTCAGGTTTTAGCAGGCAAGCAAGCACACAAGCAAACAAAGAGCAGGCGAGAAAAAGGCGAACGAAAAAGGAAAATTGGTGAAGTGGGGGAGAGGAAAACGAGAGGCAACTGGCAAACAAAGTAAATGCAAGAGATGAGTTTGCGACACCTACTTGGATGAGTTCTTGACTTGATCTTCCTCCCCGGCAACGGCGCCAGAAATTCTTCTGATGTGGCAACAAAAGTCCTTCCTTGGCGCTAGGAATTCTTCTTGTTACTTCTCTGGTTTGCGTCGGTTTTTCCCTTGAAGAGGAAAGGGTGATGCAACACAGGAGCAGTAAGTATTTCCCTCAGTTTGAGAACCAAGGTATCGATCCAGAAGGAGGGCCTCGTCAAGTCCAGAGTACCCGCGCAAACACAAACAAGCTTGCACCCAACGCTTCAAAGGGGTTGTCAATCCCTTCAAGATTGTTTGCAAAGTGAGACTGAAGGCGGAAAGTGCAATGAAGTAAAAAAGTGTAAGGCTGAAAATATGGTGTGGAGTAGACCCTCGGGGCCATAGTGTTCACTAGAGGCTTCTCTCATAATAGCAAATATCACAGAGTGTGAACAAATTACTGTCGAGCAATTGATAGAACCGCGCAAAGTCATGACGATATCTAAGGCAATGATCATACATATAGGCATCACGTCTGAGACAAGTAGACCGATACTTTCTGCATCTACTACTATTACTCCACACATCGACCGCTATCCAACATGCATCTAGTGTATTGAGTTCATGACGAACAGAGTAACGCCTTAAGCAAGATGACATGATGTAGAGGGATAATCTCAAACCAATGATGAAAACCCCATCTTTTTACCCTTGATGGAAACAACACGATGCGTGCCTCGCTACCCCTTCTGTCAGTGGGTGAGGTCACCGCACGGTATGAACCCAAAACCAAGCACTTCTCCCATTGCAAGAATCATAGATCTAGTTGGCCAGACAAAACCCACAACTTGAAGAGAATTACAAGGATATGAAATCATGCATAAGAGAGATCAGAAGAAACTCAAATAAGATTCATAGATAATCTGATCATAAATCCACAATTCATCAGATCTCGACAAACACAGCACAAAATAAGATTACATCGGATAGATGTCCATGAAGATCATGGAGAACTTTGTATTGAAGATCCAAGAGAGAGAATAGGCCATCTAGTTACTAGCTATGGACCCGTAGGTCTATGGTGAACTACTCACGCATCATCGGAAAGGTCATGGTGTTGATGAAGAAGCCCTCCGTGTCCGAATCCCCCCTCTGGCAGGGCACCGTGACGTGCCCCAGATGGGATCTTGCGGAGACAGAAGTTGCGGCAGCGGAAAAGTACTTTCGATGATCTCCTGATTTTTTTGGGATTTTTAGGGAATTTATAGGCGCAACCCCTAGGCCAGGGGGCGCTCAGGGGGCCCACAAACCTGGATGGCGCGGCCTCCCCCCTAGCCGCGGGGTGGAGGCTTGTGGGGCCCCTGAGGCTCCCCTGCCTTGGCTCCCAAGCTTCCCGATCTTCTTCCGTTCCAGAAAAAATATTTTCGGGGATTTTCTTCCGTTTGGACTCGGTTTCAAAATCTCCTCTGAAAGGGGTCAAAAACATGGAAAAAACAGGAACTAACACTTGGCACTGAGTTAATAAGTTAGTTCCAAAAAATATATAAAAGGCATGCAAAACATCCAAAGTTTGACAAGATAATAGCATGAAACCATCAAAAATTATAGATATGTTGGAGACGTATCACCCCTCCCCACGGCAAGCCCCCTCCCTGCGGCGAGCCCCGTGCGGTCCTCCTCCACCACCGCGCCCCCCTCCCCATGGCCCTCCTCCACCATCGTGGTGTCCTCCCCGCATCGACCTTCCTCCCCACTCCGACCCTCCTCCATCGGCCCTCCTCCCGTGAGTTCATATTCTTTCTTTTTTGCATTTTTTTCATTTCATTGCATATGTTACTTTAGGTTACTATTAGTGTTAATTAGGTTACTATTAGTTTAGGTTAATCATGTTAGTGCAAAATAGAAGAAGAAAAGAAGAATAAGTAGAAGAAGAGGATAAAGGAAAAAAGGAAGAAGAGGAGGAAGAAGAAGAAGAGTAGGAGGTGAAGAAGAAGAAGAAGTAGAAGAACAAGAACAAGAAGAAAAATAAGAGAAGAGGAGAAGAGGAGAAGAAAAAGAGGAGAAGAATAGTAATAAGGAAAATAAGGAAGAAGAAGAATAAGAGGAGGAGGAGGAGGATAATAAAGAAGAAGAAGAAGAAGAAGAAGGAGAAGAAGAGTAGAAGAGGAGAAGAGGAAGAGGAAAAACGGAAGAAGAGGAGAAATAAGAAGGTAAATAGGAGAAGAAGAAGAATAAGAAGAAGAAGAGAAGAAAAGGAAGAAGAAGAGGAGAAGAAGAAGAAATAGAGGAGAAAAAGAATAAAATAGAGGAGGAGAAGAAGAAATAGGTTAGTGTGCTAGGTTAAATATTTTTTGTCATTTAATTGCTATTGTTATTAGGTTAGTGCTAGGTTATTAGGGTTAGTCATATTTAGAATTAGGTCAGGGTTAGAATAAGAACAAAGATGAAAAAAAGAATAGGAAAAAGGAAAAGAAGAAGAAGAAGAGGAGGAGGAGGAGGAGGAGAAGAAAAGAAGAAGAAGAATAATAATAAGAAGAAAAAGAAGAGAAGAGGAGAATAAGAGGAAAAAATAGAAGAAGAGGAGAAGTAGAAGAAAAAGAGGAGGAGAAGAAGAGGAGAATAAAAGAAGAAGAGGAAGAAGAAGAAGATGAAGATGAAGAAGAAGAAGAGAAGAGAAGAAAAGGAAGAAGAAGAAGAAAAAGAATAAAATAGAAGTGGAAAAGTAGTTATATATAGAGATATTTTTCTATCCAGGTTGAATATTCGTGTTGATCGTGTGGATTTAAATGTGCAGTTTTTCATTGCTTTGAGGGTCTGGTGTTCGACGACCTCCACATGCGACTACCTCCCCTACACGGTTCAGTGGTGAGCACTATTGTCATATCCTCCCCAACCCTCCCCTATTTTCTCTATTTTGGTTGTCATGTCGATGTCACTTCATTTTATTTTAATGTCAAGTCTCGTAACCTAGGCGTCTCCCATTCAAAAGGGAAACATCTATAAATACGCATGTATTTGCATATTTATTACGGACATCCTGAAAGCCGCATTTACAAATGGCAGATAAAGACCTGGTGCCCTTGTAGTCGGTGCGACAACTTTAAAAAGATGACAGAGGATGAAATGGGTAAACACCTACAAAAGAGGGGTTTTACGCGTGATTATACGATGTGGACATTTCATGGCGAGTCTGTCCAATGTACCAGAGCTGAGGTGGTTCATCGTCGCACCGACGAGCATGGTACCGGGATCGAAGACTTGGTGCAAGATTTTGATGATGCTCGGGATTCGTACGATGAGATGTAGTAATAAGCAAAGGCCTTCTATGAGATGTTGGAGTCTTCAAAATGTCCTCTCCACGAGCACACTGAGCTTTGTCAGTTGGATGCCATCGCACAAGTAATGTCTCTAAAGGCTCAATTCAACTTGGGCAGAGAATGCTACGACGCGATGGTGACAATATTTGGACGCTTTCTACCCAAAGGCCATGTCATGCATGCAAACCTATACCAGTGGGACAAAATACTCCATGTACTTAAGATGCTCTATGAGAAGATAGATGCCTTTGAGAAAGGATGTGCCTTATTCAGGCTTGACTTTGCGGACTTGAACTATTGTCCCATTTGCAAGTCTTCCAGGTATGTTGTGGTAGACAACGGTATGGGTGAGAAGAGGCAGACCAAAATACCCGTTAATGTTCTTTGGTACATGCCAATCATGCCAAGACTTCAACGTATTTTCATGGTCGAAGAGACGGCCAGACAGATGACATGGCACAAATTGGGCAAAAGTACCTAACTAGATGCATATGGGAATAAGATGTTGATACACACATCGAATGCTTTTGTGTGGAAGCACTTCGATGCATTACATCCGGATAAAGCGGAAGATCCAACACATCCTCGATTCTACGTTTCCATGGATGGGTTCAATCCCTTTGGTATGACAGCAACCCAATACAGTAGTTGGCATGTATTTGTCATTCCACTCAATCTCCCCCATGGACAGATTACGCAAAGAAAAAACATATTCCCGACGTTGATAATTTCAGAGCCCAACTATCCGGGGAAGAATATGAATGTGTACATGAAGCCGCTTAAGGATGAATTCCAAGAAGCATGGGATAATGGGTTGAAGACATACGACGCTGCTAGAAAAGAAAACTTCAAAATGCATGTCTGGTACATGTACTCGATGCATGACTTGCCGGCATATGCGCCATTCGCTGGTTGGTGTGTGCATGGAAGGTTCCCGTGCCCCACATGCAAGGCATCTGTTCAGTTTCATTGGCTGCAGGCGGGTCGGAAGTATTCTTGTTTCGACTTGCATAGACAGATCCTGGATCCTCGCCGTTAGTTCAGAAAAGACAAGAAGAACTTTATCAAAGGTAAAGTTGTCAAAAACTCGGTACCACCTGCGTTGTGAGGCTAATAGATCTTGGATTAGTTAAACGCTCTCAAGCCTGATCCATAGCGTCCAAGGTATTTCAAGGGGTATAATTCGGAACATGCCTGGACTCACAAGACATACTTGTGGGATCTGCCTTACTTCAAATACCTCCTTCTTCCACACAACATCGACATGATGCACACTGAAAAAAATATTGGAGAGTCCATTTTTGGTACATTGCTTGGCATATAGGGGAAGTAAATGGATAATCCTAAGACTAGAGTCGATCAACACACTCTATGTGATACACCGTTACAAAACATGCGACAATCGAAATGAAAGCAGGACTGGTTGAAGCCAAGGCCTGGTTCAATCTAAAAAGGGGAGTTATGAGGGAAATTATCTCGTGGGTCAAAATGCAGTTGATGTTCCCCAATGTGTATGCAGGGAATCTAAATAGGGGAGCAAGTCTTGAAAAAATGAAAATATTTGGTCTCAAGAGTCATGATTGGCACATATGGCTTGAACGATAATGTCGGCGATGTTGCGTGGCTTTATTCCTGAGGAGGAATTGCTAGTACTCATAGAGTTGAGCTATTTCTTCCGTGTTCTTTGTGCCAAAGAACTATCACCTCGTGTGGTAGATGACATGGATGAGTTAGCGCCGGAATTGCGCTGCAAGTTAGAGAAGATCTTCCCCCCGGGCTTCTTTAATCCAATGCAGCATTTGATTTTACATCTCCCGACCGAGGCAAGATTGGGTGGGGGGCATGCAAAATCGTTGGTGCTTTGAAACTAAGAGGATGCAAAAGACACTTGAACCAAAATGTAAAAATAAACATAGAATTGAAGCATCGATGGCCGAGGCATTCATTACCGAGGAGGTGGCAAACTTCATAACAACACACTACGAAGCCAGAAATCGTCATTTGCATAATCCGAAGCCTCGGTACAATGCTGGCAACCCTAAAAAAGATGGATCCAACCTTAGCCTATTCAAAGGGAAGCTTGCACCAGCCGGTGCTTCAAAACCAATAGTGTTGTATGTCAAAGAATGGCGGACCATTTTGTTGTATATCTTCAACAACCTAAGAGAAGTGCGTCCGTACATCGAGTAAGTTCTCGATACATTTTTTCTACAACTTCTAATTCCTTTGAACTTCTCTTATTATCGGATATTTGATATAGTTGATACGTCGCCAAAATCTTGGATGGAGCGGTGATCCAAAAGGATTCCATCGAAGAGTATGAGCTTCTAGCAAAGCATGGAGGCGGCTATTCTGATTTCATCTCTTGGTTCACACAAACGGTAATTATCATTAATGGACCATTTCATTTGTTGGTATAATTTGGGGTAAATGCAACAATCCTTTAGTATTAAACTTGTAGGTTAATTCAGAGTCTATGGACGCCGAATTGAGACAAGCCGCTAATGGATTTGAATATAAGGTTTGTTCATTTGAGAAATACAACATCAACGGGTATCATTTTCGTACCTTTGGCAAAGAGCTATCTATGGCCGACCAAAAATATACAAATTGTGGTGTCTCTACTATCGGCGAATGAGGTACCGAGTATTATGGAAGAGTTGAAGCAATTTATGAACTTCAATTCTATGGCAAAAACCACCGAACGTTGTAGTCTTCAAATGTTATTGGTTCCAGCTGAAGGAGACTAGAAGGACTCATGAACATATAAGGCTAGTCGAAATCAAACAAAGCACCCATTTAGATGTTCCCGATGTATCTATTACGGCTCAATAGGCGACCCATGTATTCTATCTACCGTGGGCCTGCCAAACTGATGAGAATCTGAATGGTTAGGATGTTGTTTATGAAGTGCCGCCATTGATAGAGGCAAAGTTGTCCGTGTATTTCGATGAGATGGTTGTTATTTTTTTGGTAGAGTAGACTTTGACGATCCAACTACAAATGTGTGAGGATGTCATGCCTTAGCAATCGCTAAACCAACTCCGAGAGGTTATTGACCATGCAGGAGCACGATCAACCTGACCACGAGGGTCTGTTTCGTGCACGCAAACGAAGAACAAGCAAGAAACTAAGATTGCAATCGGGATATTGCAAATATAAGAGGAAATCTTTATTGATGAAGGTGGGGTTCTGTGACGCCTTTGTCTGTTCATGGAACACAAACGAAGAAGGCGAAGTTGCAACTATGGCAAACTTGTAATCTAAACAAACCCAAGCAAAAAGCTACTAGGTTGGTCTACTTATATAGGAGCAAGGGGTGGCGGCCAAGGAGGTGGGAGGACGTCCCAAGGCAGCCTAAAACTAACCCTAGGTCGTACAAGGCCTATGGGTGCAAGTGGAGGTGATGCAACACCTTTGGACTTGTTGTTTGACTCGGATTCTCATGAAACATCATATTGTTTGGTCGATATCTCCACGCTCCGGACAAATTTGAAGGTGATTCCAATTGGGATGGAAAGCACATAAAAGCTATTGTGCAGAAAAAAAAGAATCACCTAATTAGGAGTCTGGATGTAAAAGTTGTTGTGTTTTGGTACAGGTATGTCTGTGTAGTCCGAATCTGAATCCAGAATGTGAGAGGCTTGGACTCTATATTCTCTTGGGCTAAAAGTGACGTGAGAGAACTTCTTGGAAAACAACCAATTATTTCCTTTGACATGAGAGGACCTCTTGAATAGCATCCAACCATTTACTCTTCCCTTGTCATCACACGTGGTTCATACAAGTGTTCGGTCATTCTACATTTAGGCATAAAATAAAAACAGTTGAAGTATTTTTGTTTCAGATTACATAAATAAATTATTGCATGACTTTTATCAGAAATCACCTCAAATAAATACGCATATGCAATGATTGTGATAATATCCAAGGTATTCATGTCCTCATCATCCTCCCCTTTTTGACAATAAAGCCGTCCTCGACGCTTCTTTGTCTGAAATGTGGCTAACAAAAGAGACAAAGCATACGTGTTGTATATTTATATGTCATCCATTTTTACCTCCCTTGATTTTTGCACATATGACACATGTATACATGAGTAACTTTCATATGTTATGAATTATAAAGGCAAAATATTATCACAAGAAGTAGAAAGCATGAAAATATTGCAACTCAACTTGCACATATGAGTGAAGTCCTTATTCATATCAAAAGATCGACAATGTTCATCATTAAACCATCCTAACATTGGTGAATACACTTTCATTGTTTCAAATTTACATGCTACAACATTCTTAAATAAACAAACATGCAACAAGTCATTTCATATAAAATCATCACAAAGATTAGAGGTCATATCAAAATGATTAAACATTGGCACAATTATTTTGAAAAATATTTGATGCGAATTTGATTTATTCTCTGATTCACATGGTTCTTTTTCATCAACAGTTAATTCAATCGGTTCACTCAACATTGTTGATATTGTACTTAGTTGGTCACATGGCAAAGTCAAATCATGAACATAGTCCTCCAAAATAGGTTGTGTGACCAAAGTAATGGGTAGCTCACATGGTACATTGCAATTGATAAGGCATTCATCATACTCATGTGGAGGTGGAATATAAGTACCTTTATCATTACCTCTTATGATGAACTCAGATGTTGTAGCCACTCTCGATGGTAATGTGTCACATGGTGAAGGTGATATAGCCCTCATAACAATTGATGTGGTTGTCATCGTACGCCCAGTAGTTGAAGGAACAACCATATCAACTCTTTGAATAAGCACCTTGCACTCTTTCTCCTTGTGGGCAACACATCATTTTATTTCCTGTTCATCTTTGCAAGAAATACGAAACAAACGATCCATAGGATAAAAAATTTCATGGATTAGTATCTCCTAAATATTATGGTTTAATCCTCCCCAAAATCTATCCATAAAATATTCTTCACTTTCTTCTAATAAGGAATGCAACAAGGTTGTTTGTAAATTATCATAATATTTTGTTACGGTGTCACTACCTTGTTTTAAATGTTGTAACTTTTTAATAATGTCACGAGTATAATAAGTAGGAACGAATGTGTGTCTCATGGCGAGTTTCTAATCATCCCAAGTAGTAGGTATATAATAAGGGTGTAATCGATAATATCCACTCCACCAAACTGAAGCATTACCGGTGAAAGAACCAACCGCGACCTTAACTTTCTTATGTTCAGCAAAATTATGGGAAGAAAATATATCATTTATTTCAAAAACCCATTCAATATATAAAGCAGGTCTAAAATGGCCATTCAATGGTGGTATAGAAACATTAACCTCATGATGTGCATTTGTATCTCTCTGCACCTCTCGTAATAGTTGTGGTGGTGGCATGTCTCACACGATCGAAGAAGCCCATGAACTGACAACTCTGGATCCTTTCATGACTAGTAGAAACAAGAAACAAAAATCCAAGAATGTTGTTCCTTTGAACTACGAGGATGTGGTGGTAAAATGCTCACAGTAAAGCAAATATCAATGTCTTACAAATTCTTACCATGCAGCATGCGATGACCGGCAACCGGCAGTGTCAATATCTTCAAAGATTGAGTAAAGTGATTACCAGGTAAACGTATGTATACATGGTGCAGAAATATGTGGAGCTAGGAAGGCTTAATATATGGTAGCAAAAGATTAGCAATAATCAATTCAGAGATGCAATGCTGAATAAACGCTCATCGATGGTACTGTGTTGGTCCTAGTCTAGACCGTACTAGAGACGCGAGCCTAGAACACTAATGGAGTCACGACATACCACACATATTAGCAAAGAATGATATGAAATAGCTCTAAATAGCAAGATATAAGTGAAGATGACAATGACAGTAAAGATAATGATGATACATGACCGCTAAGAATGATATACCAAAACTCTCTGTGCAACTTTCCTCCAGAAAATGTGATGTAAAAATTATGATATTTTTCCTCAAGATTGCCACTAACCCAAGCTTGTCAATGAAAAATAATCACCCAATTCCGATTTCGTATCAGGAGTCAAAAATTTCGGGAACATGCTTGAAAAAATTGATAAACTATGTTCGTGACCTTGGGAGGGAAAAATATCCTATTTAGAAGCCAATTTGGAGGTGACAATAATGAACAAGCTTGATGAACTATTCACATGCGGCTCATCGTTAGCTCGAATTTGAGTACTCGTGGAGCCAAAACGAACTTCGTATGAGGAAGGTACACCTGTTTTACTAAACAATGCACAAAAGAGACTAAACAGTGCACAAAAGAGTTTCCAATCCTAATTCACATACGGGATTGACTCTAGATAAATCCGAAATTGTATTTTTTCCCTTCTCTCTTTTTTCTCTCACTTTTTTACCTTTTTGTTCTCTCTATTTTTTATCACTTCTTTTTCTTTTTTTTGCTCTCACTTTTTTCTCTTCTCTCGAACAACCAAATAAGATGTAGATTGGATCAAGCAAAGATGCGAATGACCTCAAGTATGATAATGATAATGAACAACTGGAGCACGTGGTGAATATTGATGGATGGTGGTGGGCGACAACGAAAGGATGACGGCGACATGATGGTGGTATATGGTAGCAGCGGCGGCGTGACAACTTGTGAACGAAACTCGAAACTCTAAAAGACTAGGCGCTAAGACCAATAACTTGACACGACGATGCAACCGATAATTCAACTATGCAAGCACTAAAAATAAAATTGCAAAGGCTCAGACTAGCTTGGACAAAGGATGACTTGATCTAATTCTTTTTTGTGGTTTTCTCTTGGGTAATAGGTAAGAAAAATAAATCTAATCTAGGGATAACTGGAAATTCTCACCGAGCAACCTGAAAACTGATACCACTTGATAGAGGCGAAGTTGTCCCTCTCTTTCGATGAGATGGTGGTTATTATTTTGGTGGAGTAGACTTTGACGATCTGACTACAAACGTGTGAGGACGTCACGCCTTAGCAATCGCTAAACCAACTCCGAGAGGTTATTGACCACGCCGGTGCACGATCAACCTGACCACGAGGGTCTGTTTCCTGCACGCAAACGAAGAACAAGCAAGAAACTAAGATTGCAATCGGGATATTGCGAATATAAGAGGAAAGCTTTATTTATGAAGGTGGGGTCTGTGATGACTTTGTCTCGTCGTGGAACACAAACGAAGAACGTGAAGTTGCAGCTATGGCGAACTTGTAATCTAAACAAAACCCAAGCAAAAAAGCTACTAGGTTGATCTACTTATATAGGAGCAAGGGGTGGCGGCCAAGGAGGTGGGAGGACGTCCCAAGGCAGCCTAAAACTAACCCTAGGCCGTACAAGGCCTATGGGCCCTCGTGGAGGTGATGTAACACCTTTGGACTTGTTGTTTGACTCGGATTCTGGTGCAACATCATATTGTTTGGTCTATATCTCCAATCTCCGGACGAATTTGAAGGTGATTCCAATTGGGATGGAAAGCACATAAAATATACTTTGCATCCCAAAAATAATCATCCATTTCAGAGTCCGGATGTAAAAGTTGTTGACGTTTTGGTACAGGATGTCTGTGCAGTCCGAATCTTAGTTTAGAATGTGAGAGACTTGGTCTCTATCTTCTCTTAGGCTAAAAGTGATGTGAGAGAACTTCTTGAATAGAAAATACTTTTTTCCTTTGACATGAGAGGACCTCTTTAATAGCATCCAACCATTTCCTCTTCCCTTGTCGTCACGCGTGGTTCGTACAAGTGTTCGGCCATTGTGCATTTAGGCATAAAATAAAAACAAGTGAATTATTTTTGTTTCGGATAACATAAATAAATTATTGCATCACTTTTATCAGAAATCACCTCAAATAAATATGCATATGCAATGATTGTGATAATATCCAAGGTAGTCATGTCCTCATCAGTCATGTGCTAGACCACCTCCCCCCAATGAAGAGGATTATGAACGTCACATTAACTAGACACATATGAAGGATAATTTTTCCAAGAAACATTTCGTTCCAAGAAACGTTTCAAAAACCATTCTACTTCACCCTAGAACATGGAAGTATACAGCGACAGTGAATTCGACTTCACCCCTGAGCTGGAACAAGCGCAGCCGAAACTAGAAGAGGTTACTGCTGCAGATGACATGTCAATGCTTGACTGATTACAGAAAGGCCTTCCACATGGTGATGCTGCTGAACCCGATGAGCACGTCATTCAGGATGACACGCGTGATAGTGACGATGACGATGCATTTATTGATCCCAAAGCATATATAGACAATACAAACTATCACTATTAGGAGAAAGCCTAGTAGTAGCGCTGGTTTTACCCTTACTAGTAGCGATGGGGGCAGCGCTACTACTAACGCGCTACAGCTAACCTGTTAGCAGTAGTGCTGGATTTAAAACGCTACTGGTACCTACGTTAGCAGTATCGCTGGAATAGATAAAGCGCTACTGCTAAGCCAGCGCTACTACTAATATTCTAGCGCTACTGCTAATATTCCTGCTTTAATATTTAATTCCCGTCGTATTTATGCCCCCTCTACGTATTTGTGCACGCTCTAAACAATAGTTTCATCGTATCATAATAAACATGCATTATTCTCATCAGATCATAGACATAAAGTAGTCTGGTCATTTATACCATCATCATAATTATCCAACACAAATATCATCAAGTCTCGAAAATAGCGATACACACAAGTCATGACACACCCACAAGTTTCATCATCCCTATCTAACCCATCATGTAGAAGAGAAGAACGATCAGCATGAGCAAGAGTGCGACTATGCAGTACTTCTTGAGGCACCGGTTTTGCTCTTTCTCTTGCCATAGCATCCACCTAAAGTAACTCATTTCCGCTTCGACTCTGCTATCGAACCCTCTGTGTCTAGCGTCCGGGTACCTATCCACCTTTGAATTTCATGCACACTTTAGCCAATTTATGACAGGGTGGAGTTTCCCTTATATATTGGGTCAAAGGAGGAAAGCAAGCAAAAGAAGTTGTATATAGTAGCTAGGTATGCATGCTCAAGACTCTCAAGAATCAACTCAACACAAAGTTGATAAGTCATCAAAAGACAAGATATCAAGTGACAATAAGATCCTAAAACAAAAGAACTATCACTTGAAAGATATCAATTTATAAGATACATCAAGGAATGAGATATCCATTGACACATGTCAAATAGAAGGCAACAAGAAACCATTTGAAGGAAAACAAACAGAGGTATCTAGTTTCTAAGAGAGAGCTAGGTTCCAACAAACAAAGCCCTCTACGAATTTTCATGATGGCACAAAGCATCATAAAGAGCAAGACTTGCCTCCCATCAACACACACTTGATGGGGATCAAATGATTTTATGATGGGTGAATAAAGAAGGTGTTTTTAAAGGGAGTAGGATAGCTCCCCCAAGGGACGTGCATTATATAGAATTTGCATTTGAATACAAAACGCACACGATGGGATCATCACTTTCTCTATATCTATAACCACACTAGACATGTTAAAAATAGATTCATAAGAGGCAAGAAAGACAAACAAAACACAAAATCCAATGTAAAGATGATTATCAATTCCAATCATATGATGTGAATACCAATTGTCAAGGACAAGAAGTATTTTTGAAATGATACTCATTGGTAGATCACAAATATATCCAAGATCATCTTTACCCATAAAACGCAAGCAAATGACACTTGTAGAGCTAGCATGCCACCTAGGAACAAGATAGTTTACAATATCAACGCTAAGTGGCAATACGTCAAATGTACACATTTTCTAGGTTTGTAATATGCACATAGCATATTACTCCCCCATAATGTGATAAACCAATAACATTAACAAGTGACAAATTAAAACCAACAAGAGATACTTAATGGACCATATAGAATTTGAATTTCTCATGAGTAAGACATACCACATAGACACTAGATAATCTTGAAGCATCAAAACTAAGTGGTATTCCCCATGTATACACATTTATAGGATTGTGAGGTGTGCAAAGCACATCACTCCCCCACAATGGGATAATCCATTAATCTCTCACAAGAGCCAACAAAAATACAGACAAGATGCAAATAGGCTCAATACAGGACTCACATGTACATGATGTGCAAAACAACATACACATACTCGATTACTCAAGATAAGCAAGTTTGGAAGCACAACATATACAAACGCATGCAAGGTACAAAACCACAACATGCAAAGGGGCAAGCACCTAACAATGTAAACAGTTTAAGTATAAGTTACCGTAAGGAGCCACATTGGATATAAGATAGGAACTCGATAATCCAAATGACTTGGCTTGAGATAATATGAATGATGAAGACCCCTTAATTCTTCATTATGTATCCAAGTCTCTAATGTCCTCCAAGGTCACCTATTGATCAAGTTTGAGCTTGTTGGTCCCCAACTACGTTGGGTCCTAAGAGGTTAATCACAATAGGCTTGGAAACGCAAATGGTTCTTTTCTTGACACCATTTTGAGTACCAACAAACTTGGCAAACACATTGCCAACCTTATCCTTCCCAAGGGAATATGTATCATCAATAGTGATTGGGTTGGATAAGTTACCTTTCGTGCAAGACGAAGCGACATGACCCTTCTCACGACATAAGTAGCAACATCTACCCTTTGTTTTCTTCCCAGTTGATTTATCACCTTGGGGAGTGTTGGCTTGGGTCTTATTGGGAAGAGGCCTTCCTTCAACTTGTAGTTGAATATGTGATTGAGTTTGTGGCCGCTTCCCTTGTTGCTTGTGACTTTGAGACTTCGTCTTCAGAGGGCAAGATCTAACATGGTGCCCTTTAACTTTGCACTTGAAGCAAATGATTTTGGCCGAATTCTTGACTTGTTCTAGGCCCCTCTTGTTCTTGTTTGAGTTTACTCCAAACTCATTTTTGTCATTCGGAGATGTTTTCTCACACAGGACGTTGTTGAGTGTGGGCATCCCTTCATGACACTGTTCCAAGTCTTTCTTCAAAGAAGTGACTTGGGCCTTGAGCTCTTTGATTTCCTCTGCACGGTTAGTATCAATGCAAGTACTAGAGGAAGTGTAAGCTTCAATGTTAGAGCAAGAAGGCAAGGAAAGTAATTCATCACACGAGGTAGCAACATTATGAGTAGACGAATTACGAGGACTAGCACATGGAAATATAGTACTTTGACTAGAAGTAGTGTCATTGTCCACATGAGGCTCGCTTGATGTTACGTTGGTGATGATTGCCTCATAAGCTAACTTTTGCACATTATGGGATGTTAGAAGATCGGCATGAGAGCTTGTGAGCATTACATGGTTTTCTTCCAACTTCCCATAATTGCTAGTTAGTAAATCAAGTTGAGCACGTAGCTCAACATTCTCCTTCAATGTTGATACTTCAAATGAGGTAGAGTTAGATGTACAAGTATCATCAACAATATGAGAGGAGTAAGTAGCAAATAGAGACTTCTCATGAGTAGATTGAAGCTCCTCATAGATCTTAGAGGTTTTGATGAGCTCTCCCTTGACATTATTGCATTCAAGGAGAAGGACCTCAAAATCCTTTTTAAGTTTATCATGAGCAACTTCAATCTCTCCTTTTGAAGATCTTAAGTCTCTACATGCTTGATGACTCTTCTCAAGTTCATGTTCAAGTTGTTCACTTTTAGCTTGTTCATGATTAAGTGAATCATTACAATTTTCAAAGTAAGCAAGAACATCTTGGAATCTTTGAAGAGCGTTATTTTTAGCTTTATGAATAATTTTACTGATCCCATAGATATTTTTAGTCAACTCATCATCATCATCCTCATCGCAAATATCATCGTTATTGCACAGGGAAGATGATACCTCATTATTACCTCTTGCCATGAGGCACATGTGAACTGGAGGAGTTGACGATGATTCTTTTGGTGAATCAGATTCTTCATTAGTCAAAAGTACTTCATATTTCTTGATATCCCCTAAATGATTAGTCATAGAGCAACTAGGGAGAAATAAGATATTTTGATCAAGAGGACACAAGGAAGCAGGCATATCACCACAGACATTTGTCAAGGAATCTTTAGGTGAAATGCATGACCTATCAGCACAATAATTTACACTATGTGTGGTGCTAGATATGCTCGTGTCCATAGATGCTATGACATTTTCATCAACATATATTTCTTCACTCACCATGTCATTACCTTGTGAGATTGAAGATGCTGAGGTGTGCAAGCAATCGGATATGGAAGTAGTGGTGGACTCTTTAAGATCGAAAAGAGTGAAGAGTTCATGCACCAACTCCTTCATCATAATACCGTCTTCATCAAGATTGGACCCACCATATATATCTTCAAGTTTAGTCCAAACTTCATGAGCTGACTTGCAAGTCGAGATAGACTTAAACACTTCAGGGCTTATGGTTCGATGAATGGCAAGAAAGGCCTCACAATCAAGATACATTTCATTAGTAAATGAAGATGCATCATCCTTTTTGTCGGCAATCCCTACAAGAACAATTCGTAAAGTATTTGGGCCCATGGCCCGAAAGTGATGAAGCATACAAATTCTCCATAGGGTATAATTTGTGCCATCAAAGTCAAAGATGCCATTGTGCACTAATCCAATAGTCGACATCGATACTCTCTAGGTCGTGAAACCTAATTAAAGAGAGACCTAGCTCTGATACCAATTGAAAAGACCTCGATGATGCCTAGAGGGGGGGGTGAATAGGCTATTTAAAAACTTCTTCAGATTTGGCTTGAACCTAATGCGGAAATAAACTAAGAGGGTACTTGTCAAGCACAAATCCTAAATGCACTAGGCACTGCAACGTGTATCAACAACACGATCTACCAAGATGGACACAATACAGTTACTACCAAGCACAAGTAAGTTACACAAACTTACTTGAGCTATATCACACGACAAGTAGGTGAACAACACAAGATACTAGATCACACTGGGTCCGGACGTCCGACAGTTGTCGGAAGTCCGGGCGTCCGCGAGGGGTCGGACGTCCGACACGGGTCGGTTGTCCGAGGCCTGTAGATACGACTGAAACTATTTTGAATTAAAACAGCGACCGGACGTCCGACAGGGGTCAGTCGTCCGAGGCCTGTAGATACGACTGGACCTATGTTGAATTTATCAGCCATCGAACGTCCGGAGAGGACCGGAAATCCGAGTTATACAGCTCAACTTCTACTGGTGGTAGGTTCCAGATTTCCGACGGGTGTCGGACTTCCGACGCTCGGACGTCCGGAGGAAGCCGGAAATCCGAGTTATAGAGCTCATGTTCTTCTGGTGCAGGGCACCGGATTTCCGAAGCCTGTCGGTCGTCCGAGCCTTGACCAGCCCTCAGACGTCCGGAGGTAGCCGGATTTCCGAGATATAGAACTCAACTTCTACTAGTGCAGGCTTCCGGATTTCCGGGACTTGGCCGGATATCCGGGCCTCAGATGTCCGGAGGGAGCCGGAAGTCCGAGTTAAATGGCTCTGATTTCTCTGGTATAGGATGCCGGATTTCCAAGGTAGTCGGTCGTCCGGCCCTCGGACGTCCGGAGGAAGCCGGATGTCCGAGGCACTGGTTCTGTTCACAGATAACAGCAAAGCAGTGGAGATGTGGTGTGAGCAGAAAGTGAAGTTGTAGTTTGAGCAAGTTCATCGCCATACCTGTGATCCCCTCTTAATAGTGCGGTATCCCTAAGGACTCAAGAATCATAAAAGAGTACTGATGATCCATACTTGAGTGTATACTTTTATTCGCTGATCATCACTCCGCACCACTAACGTCAAAGGAACTGATACCTTTGAGTTAGCCCTTTCACCTGAGCTTGATCTTGTTGTTCCTTCTTGGCTCAAGTTGAAAGCAGGACATGATGAAGTCTTCAAGTAGCTTTCCCATACACAATCTGGAAAGCCTAGCTTATGTATTTATCTTCATTTGTCCACCATGTGAACATCCACAAGAATCAAGCATGAACTTCTCAAGAATGTTTATCTTGATCTTGTCCTGTCCACCATGTGTACATCCACAAGAATCAAGCATGTAGTGCTCAGGAATGCTTATCTTGATCTTGTCCTTGTTAGCACATGAGGTTGTCCTTGTCAGCACATGATCATTGACAATAGTTTTAATGATATACTCGTGCTGATCCGCTTGAACTTGCACACCACAATATTGATGACGATCACCACTTGACGTCATCCTTCATGGGTTGTATGAGATCTTCCTTTTGATGCAAGCCCTATGGAAGCACACCTAACCCCCACATAGGAGTCTCACAAAGACCATGGGTTAGTACACAAACACGTAATGGACAATGCTTACCATACCATGGGATCACTTGATCCCTCTCGGTACATCTTGTACGCTTTGTGTGTTGATCATCTTGATTTACTCTTTGTTTGAGATCTTGATCAACCTAGTGTTTCTATGACCATTCTTTGGATAATACCTTGAATAACATCTTGGTCATCATATAAACTCCTTGAACCCAACAGATGGACTTCAAGAAGTGCCTATGGACAAATCCTATAAATATAACTTAAGGCAACCATTAGTCCATAGGAATTGTCATCAATTACCAAAACCACATATGGAGATATATGCTCTAACATAATTATAAACACACATTGTCATCGTCAATCACTCCTCCATGTCGGTGCCCCAATCTTCATAGTCAGGGATGAATGACCCGAGCTGGTTGAAAGGCTTTAGGTCCAGACGCTGAGCACGTAGCAGTTCTCAGACATTCTCCCACCTCATTGTCCCATGGAAGAACATCCGTCCTTGTTCGACGACCTGCTTCATGATCACCTGGGTAAGTTCACACTGTATGTGATAAACCTCAGCTCAGATTCGATGGTCGGGTGTCATTCCTATGCTTGTGGCCCAGTTGATAATCTCAGCATCACCGGAATTAGCTGTCATGCGAAGGCGTTGATTATCCCTTCTGTACTCGATCATGTGATGCATGAGGTAGAATCCATCAGCCTTACTAGTGTTCGGTTGCTGGATGTACCAGAAGTCGGTCTTATGGCCGAAAGCCGACGCTTAATTCATGTACTTTTTCACCTTGATATATCCACCATAAGGTTGAAGGTTATCAAGGCACTACCGAGAACACTCTTTATGTGCGCGTAGTCTTTTTTCTCGATGTTCTTCGATGAGTCCAAGTACAAAGCATGGGAGTATTGTTGGTACAGACAGATGAGGACGCGCCCCCCGCCCCCACTGTGGAAAAGAGGTACACCTCAAATTAGCATCAGTGCTTGCAAAGGAATGATCAGAACTTACGAAAGGATATCCGTAGATGACTTACGTGGGATGATAAGGCAGGAGAATCGTTTCCTTGTCCTTATTAGCGATCATGAAATCGCTGATGTACTTGCTTGCATAGTCACGGTGCTCTTTGCAGACTGCCAAGAAGCTCTCGTGCATATAGTACGGGTTCGTGACGCAGATATATTCTATGTTCTCGCGCGCGATGATGTACTTGAGATACAATGCATACAGGTGGATGAACTGAAAATCCAGCTTGGTCATGTGGAACATGTCATAGATGTAGTCAAATCGCGGGATGAACTTATCCGCAGGCAATCTGTCGACGTATGACATCGCACCCGGAACATGAGTCGGGTAAAGTGGGTAGTATCCTGGTTTTTCCATGCTGAAAAGTCTTCTCTCTATGGCCAACACATCATCATGAAGTCTCCTTAGATCATTGTTATGTATGTTCTCTAGCGCTTTCTAAGGTAGGATCGGGTTGCCGACGACATGGAAACGATTCGCACCTACAACAGGTGTTCTGTCTACCTCCCGGGGCTTTAGAGGCATCTGGTTGCTTGAAGTAGCCCTGGCGCCTTTAGATCCTTTCTTCTCCAGTCTCGTCCTTTGCTTCTTGGTGGGTGGCGGTAGTGAGCCTGCCATACTTTCCCTAACCACCACCCTGAGCGTGGTCGGGCTAATTACCAGCGGACGGCCCCCGTGTTGTTCTTGCTGCATAGAGGCGGCATATGGAGGCGCCTCCTACGAGGATCGCATGAAGAGAGACTCTTTGCAATCACACGTAGGACGTTGCGGCTCCGGCAATTCAGGCATCATGAACTCATCTCCATGCTCATAGCCCGAGTCATACTCCCGAGCATCGTCATAGCCGGTATTGATATACTGGTTAGGGTCATCAGCATCCTCCGTCATGACATCATCAACATTTGCTTCTTTGACGGGGCGACGTCAGCTGGCACTAATGGAGGCTCTCGCTCGCCGCGTCGACCGGTGTCACCCGCCGCGACAGGTGCATGTAATTGGCTATGTGGGGTGGTGTTCATACCTTGTTGAGGAGTTGTCGTTGGTGTGCTACCGGGCACCTCGACACGAAGTTGTGTCTTCGGCCAAGGTAAGATCCAACTCTTGCATGCGCCAGTCTGTTTAGGGGTCTCGTCATCATCGACTGGTGTTGAAAGAGGCAAATCCTCGAAGCCCGCTTTCACACTGGACACGCAAACTTTGAAGACGTCATGGGGCATCTGTCGGTTGTGGAGCATGCGGTCCTTCAGTTTCATGATCGTTGCCTTTCCCACGTCCACCTTCTAGCCATTGACATCATATAGTAGGGTGCACGGGGTTTCATCGGCCTGTGAAGACATGACTACGATGCCAGACATTTGAAAGGCAACTGAAACGAAAGACTATATAGACATGCTGGTGAAGAGTGTATGACGCGTAATAACCGTGATGGCGTCGAGCTTAGCCAAAGACGAAGCCCCGCCGAGCATGCCAGAGAAGGAGGATGGGCTGCTATGAACCGGAGCGAGACCAGGTACGGGAGCATGTGCGATTGAGTGAGCAATTGCTTGTGGTGTGATGTTCACCGGATTGCTCCCGACAAAGCTGAGAAGGGGAAAGTCCTCTGGCCCTTTTTCTGGATTCCTCCTCACAAACTCAAAAACTGCCGGAACCAATTGGCCCAAGGAAGCTGCCACAGCTGCATTGACCTTATCGTCGATTACCTTGGCCAGCTCTTCTTTTGTCTCATCTTTGCTCTTATCGACCGCTTGCGCGACCTTCTAGTCGATGGTATGTTGAGAAAGCTGTCGTCTATGTTTTTCCTCCGGCTTCTCGTGGTAGCACTTCATCCACGAGGCGCCATCTCCGACACCGTGCACACGTCCATAAGACAGAGGTTTGTCCACCGAGACATTTTGAAGTCTGTCCAGGGCCCGATTGAACGGGTTGTCCCACTTGGGCCTTGCCGACGATTGAGAAGACTCGTCGCTTTCGGCTGCTGTCGTGGTTTTGTCATGGCAGATGTCCTCGTGAAAGAACTTAGTGAAGGAGCCATAGCACCTTGGTGGCGACTCAAAGGGGGTGAGCGAAAGCGAGACTCAGATTTACCCAGGTTTGGCCCCTCGTGTGGAGGTAAAAGCCTACGTCCTGCTTTGTGTAGATTGATGATGGTTTCGATTACAAGGAGGGCGTAACTTGCCTGACCTAGCTCTTGATGATTTCTAACTTACCCTATCTCCCCCAGGGACTCGCCTTTATAGACAGGTCGAGGCCTTAGGGTTTACAAGAGTCCTAACCACGCTACAGATCGTGGTTTTCCTTATCTCTAAGTCGCCGTGCTTTCCAAGACTGGAAACCTCCTTGGCGGCCTATCCCATGCATCGCTTCTGAACCGCCATCCGGCTCCT
The DNA here is from genome assembly GCF_904849725.1 of Hordeum vulgare subsp. vulgare. Taxonomy (NCBI): domain Eukaryota; kingdom Viridiplantae; phylum Streptophyta; class Magnoliopsida; order Poales; family Poaceae; genus Hordeum; species Hordeum vulgare. The sequence continues at coordinate 346,535,897 of NC_058524.1, read as the reverse complement.
GGGCCCCTGGGCCAAGGCTTGCATTACCAAAGGATGAGTCGCCCATTTAGTGACCCGACCTAGTTAGGGCGGGTTACACCGCAGGTACTATCCCCAACATTAGGCCCCAGATTGACTTGAATTTATTCATGCCAATGAACTTCTACTCATTTTGGGGCGACTTGTATCACTCCTATCTTTTGACGAACGACAAGCCGCCATCCATCATGAATTGTTTGAGCCGCCAAGTAGTTTTTGATGACATCACCTTTTCCCTCCTATTTCGGGACTTAATGATGCAACCACCCAACGGATCTTTCTCTTCGCCATTTGGTTATCCCGAAAATCCAGGCGCCATCATTGCAAATCTTCAATCTGTCGCCTCTATTCCCGCACGTGCCGCATCGTTTCCAGCGCCCGACCTTTAAATAACCGAAGGGAAGTGGGGGCACCGTCACCTACCCCCACTTCGTCTTCCTCGCCAGCTTCGTCTTCCTCGCGCCTGTGCCCTTGTTTCTTCGCGTTCCCGAAGCTCCGTCGCTAGCCATCGTGGTCCGGACGCCTCCAGGCAACCGAAGGCGCATGATCCGCCGCAAATCTTCCACATATTCCTCCGGGGATCGTCCTTCTTTCTCAGGTAAGCACCTCTCCCCCATTAGGGTTAGACCTCGCCGCCATGTTCGTCTAGGTTAGCTTCAGAATGCAACGATGACCCCCCTTCTATTTTAGATCCATCAATCATACTTCCGATAGATCCTCCCCCGTAGTAGAGCATGGTAGCATCGCCGCATCTGCTGGTCATTTTGATGTTTTTACTTCATAGATTCATATGACACCCCTGTCGCATTCGTGCGTTCGTAGTCTCCACAATTTTATCAAGCATTATCTCTTTAATTTGATCCACCCGTAGACCCGTATTTCATTGCTTGCTTTTAGAAACTTGTTTATCCTACTCCCGGGAATATACCTAAGGAAAAATCCTTTCTGAATCGCCACTTGTCATCTTCCACCACAGCGAGTTAGAACATTACCAAAGTTATGCCTTTGATTGCCGAAGGGCGAGTCATAACGCCTTTGCAGACATACCATAAATCCCTCAACTGGCGAGTTAGAATATCCTCATATCCAGGCCTTTGGTCACCTAATGGCGAGTCATAAGGTCCCTACAGACATATTGTAGATCTCCAACTGCCGAGTTACCACGTTTTATGGTCTTTAATGAACTGCCTCGTTCCTTCTTTTTTGTAGTCATGGGTTAGCATCTCAAAATGCGACTGGTTACCAACCAAGATTAGTGACGCCTTTGTCGAGAAATATGTCAAGGCGGGTTATATTGATCGTAAGGAAGTTATTGGTTGGCGAACCGCCCCAGGCGAGGTGACTCCCAATCCTGCCGAGGGGGAAGTAGTTGTTTTTATTGATCATCTTGAACGAGGCTTCAAACCGCGCGGGTCAAAGTTCTTTAGAGATGCTCTGCATTTCCTCAATGTTCACCCTCAGGATCTGGGACCCAACTCCATCAGTAACCTCTGTCAATTCCAAGTATTTTGCGAGGCATACCTGTAGATAGAGCCCACAGTTCCATTATTTTGGAACTTCTTCCATGTGAACCGCCAAACCGAATTTTCCAACGGGCCCAACTTGGAACTCAGGGGGGTCAACATCTAGCGGCGCCGCGAACGTGGATTTCCGTCTGTCCTCCTGCCCAGCCATCCCAAAGGCTGGGCCGAGTTTGGTTTTATTGTCGTGACACTTCTCCTCCCGGTGAGAACCCACTTCTGGGTTATAGAGAAGATCGCTTACCCATGGACTTCAAGCTGCGAGAGAAACTTACCAAAGAAGAAGAATCGGAATTCATCCCCATCTTCTCCAAGCTGCGGTCTTTGACCAATAATGGGCTCACCGGGGTTGACCTATTCCGTTGCTGGGTGGAGTGGAATATTCTTCCTCTGAGTCGCCGGGATGGTCTGATGTGCGAGTATGATGGCAGCGTGGACCATCCCCAATGCTTTTTTCATAGAAGACTCCCTGAACAAGACATTTTCGACATAATCAAGAAGTTAACCAGCGAGTCCTTGGAAAACTGTGCCCAGGTCGGGCTCAAGCCTTTCTACCTCTCCAACCCGGCTCCACCAGTAACAATCTAAGTCGCCTCCTTTTACCTTTTCCAACATATGTGCCACTGTTCCAGGTTTGAAATTTGATTCTATCGACCAGAAAGGTGATGCATTTTGGTCTCGAAGGCCAAAGGTGACTGCCCAGAAAACAACTAAGCCACCACCGAAGAAGAAGAAGAAGAGCAAGGGCAAATCCGCCGTCAAGGAGTCATCCATCGTCGGCGAGTCCTGAGCCGGCGAAGAACAGTCAGAGGTAAAAATTTACCCTTTTGTTTGTCATCATTATGTTCCGACTTATGCTTATGTCTGGTTACCTTTGTGCATAGGACGATGGCTATGAGAGCCAAGATGATGTGGTCGAGGTAATTTCTATTTTTTCCGACTCAACTTCCTCTTCACCTAGGCCGGCCAGGTGGATTTGTGGAAAAGTTCCCATGTATCACCCAAATGCTTGTCTGGACCCTGATTTCCTTTTGAAGAAGGCGAAGTATGCTCCCAAAAGTAAAACCCGAAGCCATTCTGGCGACTTAGTTTTCGGGTTACCTGAAAAGACAACCGGTCAGAAGCGCACAAGTGAGGTATACTCCTGTTGAACACACTCTCCTCCTTGTAGAAAATGTGATTCACAACTCATTCACTCCTTGAACTTTTATTCTTTCAGGTCTCTCCTCCTTCATCTAGCGACTCAGTGATGTCAGCTCTTCCGCCAATGATTCGTGTACAGGGGTAAGTTCTTTTATAAACCTTTTTCCTTCCCAATAATGATATTTGCTCTAACTTTGATGTCTTCATCTCAGAGCACAAGCAAAGAAGAGAAAAACTGGCGACTTGCCTTCTGCTCCTAAGACGACTTAGGTGTTAGGCATGAGCACCTCCGCCCTAGAGTTTGATGAAGACCAAGCGGCGGCTCGTGATGATCGTGTGGATGACATTCCTGATGTCCAGATCGACTCTCCAAGTACTCTAAAGGAAACCACTGAAAATGTTAACCCGCCGAGCTCTTCCAAGGCGACTAAAGATCCAGATACCGTAATTATTACTTGTACTGGCTACTCTAAACAAGCAGCAGCGGTGTTATCCAAACATGCATCAAAAGAGTCCCATCCTTCCGCAGAACAAGATATCACTAAGCTGAAGCTTCCCCATTATGAGAAGCTTGAATTTGAACAACTCTGCTCTGGCCTCGTAAGTCGCCTGGAGACGAGTTATGAAATGGAGAAGAGCTTGATCAACATGATGAGAGTCAAACATGAGGTACATCCTTTATTATGTGTTATTCCACCCATTAGCCTTCCAGGAGACTAGTCTTGCTTGATGAAATTATGTTTGTTGCAATATCTGGTAGACCCATATCTGTCCATAGCCCCCAAGGGCCGGGTCATCTTTTGAAAGATGAGCTGGGTCTTGTATTAGATGAAAAACTTCAACCTGTAGCCCCCAAGGGCCAGGTCATCTTTTGAAAGATGAGTCGGGTCTTGAATTAGATAAAAACTTCAACTTGTAGCCCCCAAGGGTCGGGTCATCTTTTGAAAGATGAGCCGGGTCTTGAATTTAAAGAAAAACTTCAACCTGTAGCCCCTAAGGGCTGGGTCATCTTTTGAAAGATGAGCCGGGTCTTGAATTTGGAGAAAAACTTCAACCTGTAGCCCCCAAGGGCCGAGTCATCTTTTGAAAGATGAACCGAGTCTTGCATTAGGTAAAAAAATTCAACCTGTAGCCCCTAAGGGTCCGGTCATCTTTTGAAAGATGAGCCGGGTCTTGTATTAGATAAAAACTTCAACCTGTAGCCCCCAAGGGTCGGGTCATTTTTTGAAAGATGAGACGGGTCTTGAATTTAGAGAAAAACTTCAACCTGTAGCCCCCAAGGGCCGGGTCATATTTTGAAAGATGAGCCGGGTCTTGCATTAGGTAAAAAACTTCAACCTGTAGCCCCCAAGGGCCGGGTCATCTTTCGAAAGATGAGTCGGGTCCTGTATTAGATAAAAACTTCAACCTGTAGCCCCCAACGGCCGGGTCATCTTTTGAAAGATGAACCGGGTCTTGTATTTTGTATGACTTCGAATAGAATCAAACATTAGCCCCCAAGTGTGAGGGATGTTGCTTGCAACAGTTCTGAAACTTGTCTCTCCAAAATTTGTTTGCAGGAATCTATGACCCGGGCCGAGTCATCTCTTGTTGACTTGAATAAAAGCTTAGCCGAACAGTAGGATGCTCGGATTGCATCTGAAGAAAAATATCGGTTGGCCCTGGCTGACATGGAGAAAATGAAAGTCGACCACCAAATTTTTGAGAAGAATGCCAATGCTGATGAAGCCGCCATCTTGAAGCGGGCGGAACAAGACGGGGCAAAGCTAGAAGACGCCCTACAGGAGCTCTCCGGGCTAAAAAAACATGTCTCCAATATGACCCAAGCCATCTTTGGTAAGAAGCAATTCCCTTATTCAGAAAGAAAAGTCAGAATTTAGTTTGCAAATACTAACTGTCATTGTTTATCCTCTGTAGGTCCTTGATAACCCACAAGTGTAGGGGATCACAACAGTTTTCGAGGGTAGAGTATTCAACCCAAATTTATTGATTCGACACAAGGGGAAGCGAAAGAATATTGTCAAGTATTAGCAGCTGAGTTTGTTAATTTCAACCACACCTGAAAGATTAGTGTCTGCAAGCAAAGTATTAGTAGCAAAGTGGTATGATAGCAATGGTGTCAGAAAAAGATCTGTTGACAGCACACTATTCCTAAGTTGTTGTATCAATGTCGCCAGTAAATAGCACGTGGACGGGGGACTATTCTTCCCCGGCAACGGCTCCAGAAAAGTCTTGCAACAAGTAGCAGCAAAGTAACAACAGTAGCAAGGAACAACAGTAGTGACAGCAGCAGCAAGTAGTGACAACAGTAGTAACAACAGAGTAACAGCAGTAGTGACAGCAGTAGCAGCAAAGTAACGTAGTAAGGACCAGTAGTAAAAGACTCGTAGGCAGTGGATCGGTGATGGATGAGTATACCGGATGTGATTCATCATGTAACATCTATAACACGGAGAGATAAGTAACTAGCTCCTGTTCGTCAATCTAATGTAGGCATGTATTCCGTATGTAGTCATACGTGCTTAGGGAAAAGAACTTGCATGACATCTATTGTCCATCCCTCTCGTGGCAGCGGGGTCCTAATGGAAACTACGGGATATTAAGGTTCTCCTTTTAATAAAGAACCGGACCAACGCATTAACACTCGGTGAATACATGAACTCCTCATACTATGGTCATCTCCGGGAGTGGTTCCGGCTATTGTCACTCCGGGGTTGCCGGGTCATAACACATAGTAGGTGACTACAACTTGCAAGATAGGATCTAAAACACACATATATTGGCGACAACATAATAGGTTTAGATCTGAAATCATGGCACTCGGGCCCTAGTGACAAGCATTAAGCATAGCCAAGTAGTAGCAACATCAATCTCACAACATAGTGGTTACTAGGGATCAATCCCCGTCAAAACTAACTCGATTACATGATAGATCTCATCCAACTCATCACCGTCCAACAAGCCTACGATGAGATTACTCACGAACGGTGAAGAGCATCATGGAATTGTCGATGGAGGAAGGTTGATGATGACAATGGCGACGATTTCCCCTCTCCGGAGCCCAAAAACGGACTCGAGATCTGCCCTCGAGATGAAGAATAGGGGTTGGCGGCGCCTCCGTATCGTAAAACGCGATGAATCCTTCTTCCTAATTTTTTTCCGGGCAAAACGGAATATATAGAGCTGAGTTTGGGGGCGGTGGAGCCACGTGGGCCCCACAAGCCCTCATGGCACGACAAGGGGGGGGGGGGGAGGGTGGCCGCAGCCCAGGGGCTTGTGGCCCAGTGGCACACCTCCTCCGGTGGATCTTTGCGTAGGTATTTTCATTAAGTCCAGAAAAATTCTCCTTAAATTTTTAGGTCATTTCGAGAACTTTTATTTCTGCACAAAGACAACACCATGGCAATTTTGCTGAAAACAACGTTAGTCCGGGTTAGTTCCATTCAAATCATGCAAATTAGAGTCCAGAACAAGGGCAAAAGAGTTCGGAAAAGTAGATACGACGGAGACGTATCAACTCCCCCAAGCTTAAAGCCTTGCTTATCCTCAAGCAATTCAGTTGACAAACTGAAAGAGAGAAAAGAAAAACTTTGACAAACTTTGTTTGATCTTGTTGTTGCAACTATGTCTAACTCATAACCAGAATTTCAACAAGATCACAAGCAAACCACATAAGAAAATTACATCTAGGTCTCACGGTAAACTCATATCAATGGCATAATTAGCTAGCGAGCAAATAATAATAAGCCTCAAATGTCAACACTTCAATCAAAACAACATGAAGCAGTACGAATAGATGGTATCTCGCTAGCTCTTTCTGAGATCGCAAAACATAAATGCAGAGCACCTTCAAAGACCAAGGGCTGACTAAACATTGTAATTCAAGGCAATGAAGATCTAGTCACAGTCATACTCAACACAGTTAAAAGCAAAGCATAAAAATGACAGAGGTGCTCTCTAATTGGTGCTTTGTAAGAGGAGGATGACTCAACATGAACATAAATAGACAGGCCCTTCGCAGAGGGAAGCATTGATCTGCAGAGGTGCCAGAGCTCAAGCTTTGAAAACAGAGATAATAATTTTGGGTGGCATGCTTTCATTGTCAACGCAATGGCTAAGAGTTCTCAACATCTTCCACGCTACACATGCTATAGGCGGTTCCCAAACAGAAAAGTAAAGTTTTGACTCCCCCAACCACCAATGAATCACACTCCACGGCTAGCCGAATCCTCGGGTACCGTCCATACCAACATCAATCCCGGGGGAGTTTTGTTTGCAATTATCTTTTCATTTGAGCATGGAACTGGGAATTCCAATTACCGGTCCCTTTCTTGTGAATGATAGTGAATAAACACATATCAAGGATAACACACCTAGCATGGAAGATACTGATAGCCCCATGTCACTACATGAGCGTTTCGGGCACGCAACACAGATTATTTCTTGATGGTTTAGAGAGTGGCACATGCAAATTTACTTGGAACGACAGGTAGATACCGCACATAGGTAGGTATGATGGACTCATATGGAACAACTTTGGGTTTATGGGAGTGGATGCACAAGTAGTATTCCCGCTTAGTACAAGTGAAGGCTAGCAAAATACTGGGAAGCGACCAACTAGAGAGCCACAACAATCATCAAAATGCATTGAGATTAACTACCATTGAGTGCAAGCATGAGTAGGACATAAATGTGACAGCCCGAGACCGACATTCCAGAAGATTCCCCTTCTATTCCGTTTTCGTCGTGTGTCTATTTTCTTTTATCGCATCATTCGCATCATCTGCACTGCATCGGCATCTCCGTTGCCGCCAGTTTTCAAAACTTGCATCCGTTGTTAGTTGCCGGTTCGCGTCATTGTCCGTTCTAAGCCCGACCGCACACGCACGCGCCCGCATCATCGTTCGAAACCTGTTTGAAAAGTGTGCGTAAAAATTTCTCGGATTGGGGTGAAACTTGGCATGCGGTCATAATTAGTTATCGCTAACCGCCAGTCGAATTTCGTCGCGATCGGAGACCGTCTGGTACACGAACGTTCGCCCGTAGCGGCACCGTATTCGGTCTACCGTCGGACGTCTTTCGGTGTGTTATAAATCGTTGCCGCGCCGCCCGTTTCCCCTCCCGTCTCCGGATATCCCCTCTACACGTCTACGTAACCGTTCCCGCGTTCGGAATCGTCCGAATTCGACCGCACGGTTGGATCCGGAACGAAATTCCGGCTAACCTAGCCTCCCCATTTGTCTATAAATACCCCCCATGCATTTTAGACAGCCTCCCTCTAATCCCTCCTTGTTTTCCGCGCCACCTACCCCTAACCCTAATTTTTCCCACCTCTCTCTCCTTCCCCAGCCGCCGGCCCGCGAGGCCCGCAGCAGGCCCGCCCCGGGCCCGGATCCGCTGCCGCTGCCTTGCCCGAGGCCTCCCCTCGCGCCTCCCCTGGCTCCCATCACGCCGCCGCCAACCGTCGCGAGCGCCTCACCGCACCGCCCCGCAGCAGCCAGCCCCTCGGCGGAGCCGGCCACTGCAGCCTCAGGACGGCCCTGCCTCGGAGCCCTGCCGGCCATGGCCGCTGGAGCGTCGCCGCCTTCAACCTCCCGCTGGCCCGAGAGATGAGGCAGTCGCGCCATAGGCCTCCTCCTTCCCGAGCTCGCCGCCGGTTGGGGGTGCCTCGCCGGGTCCCTGCACCGCCGTGTAGGCCGCTGGCAGCCGCCGCCCGGCGTCGTTCCATCGGGATCTCCAGGATCCGCCACCGCCGAAGGCCAAACCCGATCAGGAGGCGCAGCGCTCGACCCAACCCCCGCGACGATAGGGCACAGTACCGCATGGGCCTCGGCCGAGTTCGGTCTCCCCCACCGAGGCCCAGCTCCTTCTCCAGACCGAGCCGACCCGTGTGGCCCTCTGGTGAGCACCCCCCAGCCATGCTATGTCTCTCCCGTGGCAGCATTTGCAATTCTGCACTCGTTGTCTGTAGGCCCAATTAGTTTAGATTTGGCCCGTTAGTAATTTGTTTAGGTTTTAGGATTTAATTCCTTTTCAGGGTTTAGCTATATATTAAAACGTTCGTAGTTTTTAATCCGTATGTCGGATCGGAGTGAGTTGTATATGGATCTTGTGTAGATTTTCGCGTAGATCTCGATTTTGCAACTTGCTTATTTGTTTGACGATGTTTAGCGTGCCGTAAGCATAGATTAACGTGCTGTCCTAATATGTTTGCGTCCCGTAATTATTTTTCACGCGTGTCCGGTTGCCCGCATGCCTTAGATAAAATGTTCATGTTTTAGGAACCTTTTTCCCATGTATTTTAGAGCAGTCATTTGTATTTTTGCGTGTAGGGTTGCACGCTAGATTATTTCCCGTGCTTAGGACAATGTCTCGCATTTACGTGTGGTATTATTTTTGTTGCGCAACCCCCCATATTTTATATGTTCTTGGGGTAGAAAAAATCCATGGGATTTTTCCGTGCAATTAGTTTTAGCTTTTGAGTAAGTTAGTTCGCGCGATATTTTGCTATGTTGCCCTCTTGTCTTTTTCATAGGATTTATTCCGTTAATCCGTGCTTCGTTTGACGAAATTGTCAACTAGAGAGTTGATCTTGGATGTTTTGTCTAGCCCCTGGTAAATTTGGTTGCAACAGGAATGCATGTTTAGGTGTGGTTTGCTTGCTCTCAAGGTTCTAGAAATAGTGCTGATTTGGAGGAGCTGAAATATTTCTAAGTCTGGAATCTGTTATATTTTGTTGCTGTCTTGTCTTGCTTGTATCTTGTGATCTGTAGCCCTTTTGAGGTTGGTCCAATGGAGTTAGTTGTAGCCCTTGTGTTTCTCTCGCATGCTGTGAATTTTCATGCCATTTGGAGTCCTGTAGCTATAGGTTTTGCTGCTGTCAATATGGCTTCAGATCAAAAACTGCACTTTCATGAGGTGTAATTTTCACCAAGTCTGAAATAGTATGTGAGATGCCATTTTGTGCCTTCTTTCCCTAGTGATCCATGATGCCATGCTAGTTGATGTTAGTTGTTTGTAGTAGTGATTCTTGCCCTCTTTTGTGTCATGCCTTGCTTGAGTTTATCGGAGTTGTGTAGCCCGTAGTTGTGGGGCGTAGAAAATGCTATGTCGCTGATTTTGGCACATTGTGGTGATTTCTTGTTTTGCTCGTAGTTGTTGAACCGTAGCTCCGATTGGATCGTGTCGTATATGAAACTTGCTTAGAATCTCGTGTAGTTTCATTTTCTCTTGCTGTTTGTATGTTTTGAAGTGCTCGTAGCCGTCGTTGCACACATATTGCATTCATGCCATCATATCTTGCGGTGCTTGTAACTTTTGATCCGTAGCTCCCTTGGAGATGATCTCTATGTGTAGTTTGCTTGAAAAGACGCGTAGAATCATGTGAACCTATTTGTTTTGCTGTTTAACAACTAATTAAATGTGCTAGTTCAGATCTGGTCAGAATTGTAAATTAACATGTGAGGTCGATTTGGAGATGCTATATGTCATTTCCGACCTCATTTAAAATGCCTAGATAGGTAGTTTAATTACGCTTCACCTTTTGCCATGTTTAACCACATTTAATATTGTCGTGTACCTAATCGGGATAGAACTAAATAATTAACGTGGAGTTTCGTCGATATGCAACTCGTTGCATATTGAACTTCATTTAAGGTGTAGTGTTTGTTTGTGTGAATTGTCATGCCGTGACTTGCATGTTTTCAGCTTCTCATGCATCATTTGTGTTGTGCATCGTGTGGTGAATTCCGTGTGTTGATTTGTGTTCCCGGTTTCCTCCGTCTCGATAGAGTCCGCAAGCGTGTCGTATGTGAGGACCCGTTCGACTACATCGGTTCGTCTGCTTCACGGAGGCATTCTTCTTCCAAGCGGGATGTCAGGCAAGATGACCATTTCCCCAGATACCATTACTATCATTGCCATGCTAGTTTTACCGTTGCTACCGTTTATGTCTCCTTGCCTACCACATGTTAAATATCAGTCTCTCAACAATGCCATGTTAACCTTCAACCTGTTCGACCTAGCAAACCACTGATTGGCTATGTTACTGCTTGCTTAACCCTGTGTTAGCATTGCTAGTTGCAGGTGCAGTTGCTTCCATGTGAAAACATGGGTTCCTTGTTATATCACCATATTTAAATGCTATTTTATTTTAATGCACCTATATACTTGGTAAAAGGTGGAAGGCTCGGCCTTTTCTAGCCTGGTGTTTTGTTCCACCTTTGCCCCCTTAATTACGGCTACCGGTGTTATGTTCCATAATTGAGCGCTCCTAACACGATCGGGGTTGTTATGGGGACCCCCTTGATAATTCATTTTAGAATAAAGCTGGTCTGGCAAGGCCCAACTTTGGTACTACATTTGCCTAATAACCTAATAATAATGCATAGGGACCCGCCGGCACCCACGGACTATTTTAATCAACCCCCGGGCCAGTGCTCCTCATGAGTGTTGGTCCCACCCGAGCGATGTCCGGCGCCCCACTGGTCTCCCGGAGGTTTAGCGATCCCGACGTCTAGCTCATCCGTCGTGTCCTGAGAACGAGGTACGCGACTCCTATCGGGATCGTCGACACGTCGGGCGGCCTTGCTGGATTAGTTTTACCTTTGACGAAATATCTTGTGCATCGGGATTCCGGTGATGCTTTGGGTAATCTCAGAGTTGAGGTTTTCCACTAGGGAATCCGACGAGATCGCGAGCTTCGTGATTGAGGATTTCTATGCGGCTTGTGGTAAGTTGTGATGGACTAGTTGGAGCACCCCTGCAGGGTTAAATCTTTTCGAAAAGCCGTACCTGCGGTTATGTGGCAACGTGGAAGCTTTGTTTAACACTGGTTCTAGATAACTTGAAGTTAACTTAATTAAAACTTGCCAACTGCGTACGTAACCGTGACTGTCTCTTTCGTGAGTTCCTTCTCCGATCAAGGACACGGTGGGGTTATGTCTGACGTAGGTAGGTATTCAGGATCATTCATTTGATCATCAGTAGCCCACGTCCGTTATGCATAGATCTTCCCCCTCTTATTTCTTGTACTCGTAAGTTAGCCACCAAATATATGCTTAGCCGCTGCTGCAACCTCACCACTTAACCATACCTCACCCATTAAGCTTTGCTAGTCTTGATACCTTTGGAAATGAGATTGCTGAGTCCCCTATGGCTCACAGATTACTACAACACTAGTTGCAGGTACAGGTAAAGGTTACTTGACGCGAGCGCGTTGATTGTTCATTTGGAGTTGCTTCTTCTTCTTCTTCTTCTTCTTCATCGATCTAGGATGGGTTCCAGACCGGCAGCCTGGGATAGCCAGGATGGACGTCGTTCTTCTTTTCTCGTTTGTTTTCGTCCATAGTCGGACCCTGCACTTACTCTTGATGTTTATGTAATGTACTCATGTGACTCTGATGTAGCTTGTGGCGAGTGTAAGCCAATTCTAAATATATATCTCATCCTTTCAGTACATGTACTTGTAACGATATCCATTCTTGCGACACGACGAGATGCGCTTCTATCCTCGACGAGGCCTTCGTGCCAAATTGAGGATAGGGTCGCATCTTGGGCGTTACAAGTTGGTATGAGAGTAGTACCGACCTAGGAGCCCCCTTGATTGATCGAACTTGGCCGAGTCGAGTCTAGTGAAAAACTGCTTTGAGTCTAGTTATATATCGGAGAGTAGGATTCTTTTTTTCTCCTCTTCTATGCTCCGGTGAGGAATCTTGATGTAATAATTTATTTCTACTCCTCTTCTCACTCAATTTTTTTAGGATCACGCGGATATTTTTGAGATCTATATGATGCCAATGTGACGGAGTTCTGTCTTGGTGCCTCCCATCTGCTTTGAGTTTCAGGGGAGTTGAACTCCAGGGGATTCTGAGCACATCGTTATCATTCAGGTTTCTTAGTATCTCAGAACGAAGGATGTTCGTAATTGCTTCAATACTAGTAGTGGCGAGATAACCCCGATGTCCCCAGTACTGGTGCAGATTGTTTGGGAGTACTGCCATACTTTGTATCGTTGTGATCATGAGGGTCTGTTGTAGATGAAGGTCCGAGATTCTGGCCGTGTGTTGACGGATGTGATACAGGTGACGGGTTAGTATAGGAGTTGTGTGATATACTCCTTGTATCCGTGTACCAGATTGCATGACCAGTTATTTCGGGAATTCATAGGTGGGAATTCAAGTAGTTGCTTATAGGATAATATTCAAACAAATGCATGATGTTAGGTTGGGGTTCGACATCTAGTGGATTCCTGTCCACGAAAATATCGGACGAAATCTCTGTCATGAGTTTGTTCTGGCTTGTTTCGTAAGCCGCATCCTTTGTTTTGTTGTATGTGGTAATTCAAGTTGCTTTGATGTCAAGTGGTGATTTCAGATCTTTCCTAAGTGGTGTTCCCATATTTTTATGAGAGTACTAATTCTTTTGCTCAAATCAGATTGTCATTTCAATTCCTTGTCAACCGGAGCCGTCATGTTAATTCTTTTCAACCGATGTGCTTCTCTTCAGTGAGCTCTATCCTCTCCAATTGTTGTTGATCATTCTCTCAATTCTTATCGGAGTTTGTCTCATCTGTCCCAAGTTGTATTTGTTTTTCCCCGCCCTCCCGCCCTTTTCTTAAATGTTTCAGTCATCATCCTAGTGCCTTTATATTCAGTGATGCTTCCGCTATCTCTTCTTCCTTTTTGTAGCCGGTGATTCATTGTGAAGATTCTCAGGAGATTCATGTCATATTTGTTCATTGTTGTCATCCTTACCGTCGAATTTAATTCAGTTGTCCGTGTTCACCATATCCTTTTCGTGCTTGTAATTCTTTCCTATGTTGGAGATTCGTTTCAGCCTATCTTGTTTATTCAGTTTTCTCTATTCCATCCGGAGCGTTGAAGATGTCTGAGAGTTTCTTATTTTCAATTCTTTAATTATTTTGAGGTGCTCAACCTCATCAAGTTTTCATTTCTACCGGTGCAATATCTCTCTTTCTAGCAATCTTTTCCAACGGTGGTTTCTTTGAGTAGGCCTATAACCCATAGGTTTTTCCCACGATCTTATATGTCTCTTCTATTTTTCCAAAGATCTCTAAATCTTTTCAACTATGACGTTAGTATGAATTTCATCAGTCATATTCTTTCTCCAAGTTCTGTTTGAGTTAATTCTCATATTGTCTCAACCTTTCATTCTTCTTTATTCCGGAGTGTCTCAGCTATTCTTGGTGTTGTTCCTCGTCTTCATTCTCAGCTTGCAGATTCGAAGGAGTGTTTCTCTCAATCTTGGTTCATTCTCTTGGAGATTCATCATTTCAGCTGGTGCCATCTTCTTAATTGTTGTCAGTCATGAGCAATCCTTTCTCGCTATCCGGTGCTTCTCTGAGTTGTTTTTAATTCTCGTTCCTCCGAAGGCCATCATTTCAGAAGATTCTTCATTCTCAGCTTTCAGCTTTCATCCTCGATTCTTCTCAATTGTTGTCTCTTCGTTCGTCTCTCGATTATCCTGTGCCTTGTTCAAGTTTTCTCTCAGGTGGCTCATGATCTCTTCATTCTCATGTATCTCCATTAATTCGTGGTGTTCCCATTCAATTGTGAATTCTTACCGGTGCTTCCTTCAATTATGCATCAAGTGGTGCTTATCTCTCTCTCTCTTCAAGATTCTTTCAAGAGGAATAAGGTGTATTCTAAATCCATTGCTTGTCATCAATTTAATTTGATGAAGGATGAGCATAACATAATTCTTATTCTTGTTCTTCCTTCTTCCAAGGGATTTCAATTCTTCTTCCGGAGTGGCTCATGATATCAATTCCTTTTCTCAAGTGTTCTTATCTTTTCTTTTCCGGAGTTCCAAGTTTTATCAAGTATCTCTTTGTGAGCTTCATCTAAATCTTCGCAAAGCTTCAATCTTATTCTTTCATCCTTCATATCTTTGCATCATTCATTTGTATACGGAGGTCCTTCATGGTGGTTCATCAAGGTTTCAATTCATTCTCAAGTGTTCTTCAAGATTCCCGTTGGAGTACCTCAAGCATTCTTTCCCTTGCATTTCAGTGCATTGTTCTTCCTTTATCCTTTGAGGTGGTTTTATAGCCTTCTTGTTAGTGTAGGAGCCTCGAAGAGATTTCCTTTCAAGAATGATACAAATAAATCCATCAATTCTATGATCATGAGATATTTTCAACCGATGATTTCTTCATTGAGCTAACTTGGTTTGGATTTCACCTAAAGCTTTTCCTATGGATTGTTGCTATCATGGTGCTATCATTAATCCAAGTTCTCAATGTATCCTCTTGGTGTAAGAAATTGTTCATATCTTGTTTCTCCCAATCAATCCTTGTTTCTGTAGTGGCTGGTTGTCACTTCATTAGTTTGGAAAGGTTACCATAAGCCCACTACTATCTTGTTCCTTTCGTTGTTGTTTTCCAACAATTCCGTTCAATTCTCCTTGCAAGGATGCTTGCCAAGTTCATTTGAGTAAGTGGTTGTCATTCTCTCTTCTTTCTCTTCTTCCGTATGAGCTAGTTCCTATTCTATTGTTCCGGAGGCATTGTGATGTTGCTCATTTCGGTCAATCTTGTTGTTCTATCAAGATCATGGTGTCCCTTGCTCTATTTAGTTGTTTGTTATGAAT
The DNA here is from genome assembly GCF_904849725.1 of Hordeum vulgare subsp. vulgare. Classification (NCBI taxonomy): domain Eukaryota; kingdom Viridiplantae; phylum Streptophyta; class Magnoliopsida; order Poales; family Poaceae; genus Hordeum; species Hordeum vulgare. The sequence goes on along the minus strand of NC_058524.1, from coordinate 346,520,604 downwards.
ATTGTGTAATTCTCTCTTCTTATCGAATTTTTTGTCCCATTTTCCTACCGAAGTGCTGCCGAAATTTTCCGTGAATTCTTGCCTCTTTCTCATTTCATTCCTCATCGCCTTGCAACTTTCAAGGATCATTGGTTTCACTCGTTTGTCAAAGAAGCGACTAAGATTTTACCTCTTGTTCTTCTCATCCTCTCCCCCTTTCATTCTTGGATCTCGGGACGAGATCCTCTTGTAGTGTAGGAGAGTTGTGACAGCCCGAGGCCGACGTTCCAGAAGATTCCCCTTCTATTCCGTTTGCGTCGTGTCTCTATTTTCTTTTGTCGCATCATCATCGCATCATTCGCATCATATGCATTGCATCGGCATCTCCGTTGCCGCCAGTTTTCAAAACTTGCATCCGTTGTTAGTTGCCGGTTCGCGTCGTTGTCCGTTCTGAGCCCGACCGCACACGCACGCGCCCGCGTCATCGTTCGAACCCTGTTTTAAAAGTGTGCGTAAGACTTTCTCGGATCGGGGTGAAACTTGGCATGCGGTCGTAATTAGTTATCGCTAGACCGCCTGTCGAATTTTGTCGCGATCGGAGACCGTCTGGTACCCGAACGGTCGCCCGTAGCGGCACCGTATTCGGTCTACCGTCGGACGTCTTTTAGTGTGTTATAAATCGTTGCCGCGCCGCCCGTTTCCCCTCTCGTCTCCGGATATCCACTCTATACGTCTACGTAACCGCTCCCGCATTCGGAATCGTCCGAATTCGACCGCACGGTTGGATTCAGAACGAAATTCCGGCTAACCTAGCCTCCCCATTTGTCTATAAATACCCCCCATGCATTTTAGACAACCTCCCTCTAATTCCTCCTTGTTTTCCGCGCCACCTACCCCTAACCCTAATTTTTCCCACCTCTCTCTCCTTTCCCAGCCGCCGGCCCGCGAGGCCCGCAGCAGGCCCACCCCGGGCCCGGATCTGCCGCCGCCGCCTTGCCCGAGGCCTCCCCTCGTGCCTCCCCTGGCTCCCATCGCGCCGCCGCCAGCCGCTGCGAGCGCCTCACCGCGCCGCCCCGCAGCAGCCAGCCCCTCTCCGGAGCCGGCCACCGCAACCTCAGGACGGCCCTGCGTCGGTGCCCTGTCGGCCATGGCCGCTGGAGCATCGCCGCCTTCAACCTCCCGCCGGCCCGAGAGATGAGGCAGTCGCGCCATAGGCCTCCTCCTTCCTGAGCTCGCCGCCGGTTGGGGGTGCCTCGCCGGGTCCCTGCGCCGCCGTGGAGGCTGCCGGCAGCCGCCGCCCGGCGTCGTTCCGTCGGGATCTCACGGATCCGCCGCCGCCGAAGGCCAGACCCAATCAGGAGGCACAGCGCTCGACCCAACCCCCGCGTCGACATGGCACAATACCGCATGGGCCTCGGCCCAGTTCGGTCTCCCCCACCGAGGCCCAGGTCCTTCTCCAAACCGAGCCGACCCGTGTGGCCCTCTGGTGAGCACCCCCCAGCCATGCTATGTCTCTCCCGTGGCATCATTTGCTATTTTGCACTCGTTGTCTGTAGGCCCAATTAGTTTAGATTTGGCCCGTTAGTAATTTGTTTAGGTTTTAGGATTTAATTCCTTTTCAGGGTTTAGCTATATATTAAAACGTCCGTAATTTTTAATCCGTATGTCAGATCGGAGTGAGTTGTATATGGATCTTGTGTAGATTTTCACGTAGATCTCGATTTTGCAACTTGCTTATTTGTTTGACGACATTTAGCGTGCCGTAAGCATCGATTAACGTGCTGTCCTAATATGTTTGCGTCCCTTAATTATTTTCACGCGTGTCCGGTTGCCCGAATGCCTTAGATAAAATGTTCATGTTTTAGGAACCTTTTTCCCATGTATTTTAGAGCAGTCATTTGTATTTTTGCCTGTAGGGTTTTGCCGCTAGATTATTTCCCGTGCTTAGGACAATGTCTCGCATTTACGTGTGGTATTATTTTTGTTGTGCAACCCCACATATTTTATATGTTTTTGGGGTAGAAAAAATCCATGGGATTTTTCCGTGCAATTAGTTTTAGGTTTTGAGTAAGTTAGTTCGCGCGATATTTTGCTATGTTGGCCTCTTGTCTTTTTCGTAGGATTTATTCCGTGCTTCGTTTGACGAAATTGTCAACTAGAGAGTTGATCTTGGATGTTTTGTCTAGCCCGTGGTAAATTTGGTTGCAATAGAAATGCATGTTTAGGTGTGGTTTGCTTGCTCTCATGTTGCTAGAAATAGTGCTGATTTGGAGGAGCTGAAATATTTCCAAGTCTGGAATCTGTTATATTTTGTTGCTGTCTTGTCTTGCTTGTATCTTGTGATCTGTAGCCCTTTTGAGGTTGGTCCAATGGAGTTAGTTGTAGCCCTTGTGTTTCTCTCGCATGCTGTGAATTTTCATGCCATTTGGAGTCCTGTAGCTATAGGTTTTGCTGCTGTCAATATGGCTTCAGATCAAAAACTGCACTTTCATGAGGTGTAATTTTCACCAAGTCTGAAATAGTATGTGAGATGCCATTTTGTGCCTTCTTTCCCTAGTGATCCATGATGCCATGCTAGTTGATGTTAGTTGTTTGTAGTAGTGATTCTTGCCCTCTTTTGTGTCATGCCTTGCTTGAGTTTATCGGAGTTGTGTAGCCCATAGTTGTGGGGCGTAGAAAATGCTATGTCGCTGATTTTGGCACATTGTGGTGATTTCTTGTTTTGCTCGTAGTTGTTGAACCGTAGCTCCGATTGGATCGTGTCGTATATGAAACTTGCTTAGAATCTCGTGTAGTTTCATTTTCTCTTGCTGTTTGTATGTTTTGAAGTGCTCGTAGCCGTCGTTGCACACATATTGCATTCATGCCATCATATCTTGCGGTGCTTGTAACTTTTGATCCGTAGCTCCCTTGGAGATGATCTCTATGTGTAGTTTGCTTGAAAAGACGCGTAGAATCATGTGAACCTATTTGTTTTGCTGTTTAACAACTAATTAAATGTGCTAGTTCAGATCTGGTCAGAATTGTAAATTAACATGTGAGGTCGTTTTGGAGATGCTATATGTCATTTCCGACCTCATTTAAAATGCCTAGATAGGTAGTTTAATTACGCTTCACCTTTTGCCATGTTTAACCACATTTAATATTGTCGTGTACCTAATCGGGATAGAACTAAATAATTAACGTGGAGTTTCGTCGATATGCAACTCGTTGCATATTGAACTTCATTTAAGGTGTAGTGTTTGTTTGTGTGAATTGTCATGCCGTGACTTGCATGTTTTCAGCTGCTCATGCATCATTTGTGTTGTGCATCGTGTGGTGAATTCCGTGTGTTGATTTGTGTTCCCGGTTTCCTCCGTCTCGATAGAGTCCGCAAGCGTGTGGGATGTGAGGACCTGTTCGACTACATCGGTTCGTCTGCTTCACGGAGGCATTCTTCTTCCAAGCGGGATCTCAGGCAAGATGACCATTTCCCCAGATACCATTACTATCATTGCCATGCTAGTTTTACCATTGCTACCGTTTATGTCTCGTTTCCTACCACATTTTAAATATCAGTGTCTCAACAATGCCATGTTAACCTTCAACCTGTTCGACCTAGCAAACCACTGATTGGCCATGCTACTGCTTTCTTAACCCTGTGTTAGCGTTGCTAGTTTCACGTGCACTTGCTTCCATGTGAAAACATGGGTTCCTTGTTATATCACCATGTTTAAATGCTATTTTATTTTAATGCACCTATATGCTTGGTAAAAGGTGGAAGGCTCGGCCTTTTCTAGCCTGGTGTTTTGTTCCACCTTTGCCCCCTTAGTTTTGGCTACCGGTGTGATGTTCCACAATTGAGCGCTCCTAACACGATCGGGGTTGTTATGGGGACCCCCTTGATAATTCGTTTTAGAATAAAGCTGGTCTGGCAAGGCCCAACTTTGGTACTACATTTGCCTCAGAACCTAATAATAATGCATAGGGACCCGCCGGCACCCGCAGACTATTTTAATCAACCCCCGGGCTAGTGGTCCTCATGAGTGTTGGTCCCACCCGAGCGATGTCCGGCGCCCCTCTGGTCACCCAGAGGTTTAGCGATCCCGACGTCTAGCTCATCCGTCGTGTCCTGAGAACGAGGTACGCGACTCCTATCGGGATCGTCGACACGTCGGGCGGCCTTGCTGGAGTAGTTTTACCTTTGACGAAATATCTTGTGCGTCGGGATTCCGGTGATGCTTTGGGTAATCTGAGAGTTGAGGTTTTCCACTAGGGAATCCGATGAGATCGCGAGCTTCGTGATTGAGGATTTCTACGCGGCTTGTGGTAATTTGTGATGGACTAGTTGGAGCACCCCTGCAGGGTTAAATCTTTTCGGAAATCCGTGCCCGCGGTTATGTGGCAACGTGGAAGCTTTGTTTAACACTGGTTCTAGATAACTTGAAGTTAACTTAATTAAAACTTGCCAACTGTGTGCGTAACCGTGACTGTCTCTTTCGTGAGTTCCTTCTCCGATCGAGGACACGGTGTGTGTTGGGGATATTACCTATTGATAACCCGCCCTAGTTGGGTCGTGTCACCAAATCAGGCGATTTATCTAAGCATGGTTCGGGCCTTGGCCTGGCGAGACCAAAGGTTGTATGGCGGTTTACAACCTCCGGAAGGTTTCCAAGCTTTGGAAACGTGGCGACTTAGAGATCGTAAGAGTCACGGTTTGTAGAAAGGAAAGTACCCTTGTGAACCCTAGGGACTCGACCTGTATATAAAGGCGAGCCCCAAGGAAGAGGAGGGCAGGTTAGAAATCATCGAGTGCTAGGTCTGGCGAGTTACGCCCTCCGTGTAATCGAAACTCCATCAATACAACTCAAAGCAGGACGTAGGCCTTTACCTCCTCACGAGGGGCCGAGCATGGGTTAATCGCCGTCTCACTCCCGTTCAACCCCTTTGAGTCGCCACCAAAGTGCGATGGCTCCAATACTAAGTCCTTTCACGAGGACATCTGCCGTGACAAAACCACGACAGTTGGCGCCCACGATGGGGCCTGCGCACGGTGGAGTTGAGTTCTCAAAGGGAGCCCTACCAGGGTTTGGGAGCTACACGACGGGGCTGATAACCCGGTCTTGGTACTAAAAAAGAATGGTACTTTCCGTATGTGCATTGATTACACGCTCCTCAACAGAGCTTGTCCGAAAGACCCTTTCGCTCTTCCCCGCATCGACCAGATTATTGACTCGATGGCGGGATGCAAACGTTTGTGCTTTTTGGACGCCTACTCTGGATATCACCAGATCAAGATGGCTGTGGAGGATCAAGAGAAAACAGCTTTTATAACCCCCTTTGGGGCTTTTTGCTATGTGTCCATGCCGTTTGGGCTCAAGAGTGCAGGGGCGACTTATCAGCGCTGCATCCAGAATTGCCTCCACAGCCAAATCGGGCACAACACCCACGCCTATGTCGACGACATTGTGATCAAAACCCGCCAGGGGGAGACGCTACTGGAGGATCTCAAGGAAACTTTCGATAATCTGCGGGTGTATCAGATGAAGCTGAATCCCACCAAGTGTGTTTTTGGTGTTCTTGCAGGGAAATAATTGGGCTTCCTGGTGTCTGAGCGTGGCATTGAAGCTAACCCGAACAAAATCGAAGCAGTTACGTCCCTTGGAAAACCGGCAAATGTTAACCAAGTCCAACGAATGGCGGGTCGCATTGCAGCTTTAAGTCGCTTCGTAAGCCGCCTGGGAGAAAAGGCGATTCCCCTTTATGAATTACTAAAGAAATCTGACCATTTTGTTTGGACAGATGAAGCAGACGAAGCTTTCGAAGCCTTGAAATGGCAACTGGTCAACCCGCCGGTCTTGGCCGCCCCGACTGAGAAAGAACCCATGCTTCTGCATATTGCGGCAAACTCTAAAGCAGTAAGTGTGGCGGTGGTCGTTGAAAGGAAGGAGGAAGGGAAGGAATACCCAATGCAGCGCCCGGTGTATTTTATCAGCGAAGTACTAACTCTTCCAAGCAACGGTACCCACATTGGCAGAAGTTAGTGTATGGGGTGTTTATGGCGAGTCGGAAGTTTAAGCATTATTTCCAAGAGCATCCCATCACGGTGGTTAGTTCCGCCCCCCTCGGGGACATCATCCAGAATCGGGAGGCAACAGGGCGGATTGCCAAGTGGGCGATTGAACTTGGGCCGCATCACATACGATACACCCCTCGCACAACCATCAAATCTCAAGCCTTAGTTGATTTTGTCAATGACTGGACGGAGTTGCAGGCCCCGGAAGACAGGCCTGATCTTACATACTGGACTATTTATTTTGATGGATCCAGACAGTTGGAAGGCTCGGGGGCTGGTGTGGTACTGGTGTCCCCTCAAGGAGATAAATTCTGTTATGTCCTCCGACTCATGTTTCCGTGCACGAACAATGCTGCGGAATATGAAGCTTTGCTTCACGGTCTGCGACTCGTCAAGGAGATGAATCTTACGTGGGTCAGATGTTTTGGCGATTCCAATCTGGTAGCACAACAAGTTTCAGGCACTTGGGATTCTCGAGACCCTGTGATGGCGGCTTACCGAAGAGCTGTGTCCGATGTGGCGGGTCATTTCCATGGCTATCAGGTTGATGACATTGATCGACGCCTTAACGAGGCAGCTGACGCCCTTTCACGTCTTGGTTCCCAGCGAAAGCCGGTTCCCCCCAATGATTTTCTCGATATTTTGCATAATCCCTCCGTGAGTTTGCCGTCGGAGGAAGAGTTGGCGATACCAGATCCTGAGTCTCAAATCGTGGCGGCTCTCCACGTCACGCCAGATTGGGTTCTTCCCTATCTGGCCTATCTCGCCCGGGGCAAGTTACCAACAGACGAAATTTCTGCTCGCCAAATTGTTCGATGGAGCAAATCCATGGTGATCATGAATGGCGAATTATATAAGCGGAGTGCCTCTGGGGTTTTCAACGATGCGTTTCCTCCGAAGAAGGATGTATAATCCTAAATGACATTCATTCCGAAGATTGTGGGCATCACCTCGGGTCACGCTCTTTGGTTTCAAAGGCATTCCTTCATGATTTCTTTTGGTTGACGGCTCATGCAGATGCAGAAGAGATAGTTCGTCGATGCGAGGCATGCCAGTGTTATGGACGACAGGCTCATGTGCCGGCTCAAGAACTAAGAATGATTCCCATCACTTGGCCTTTCGCGGTCTGGGGGTTAGACATGGTTGGCCCCTTTAAAATGTCATCCAACAAGAAAACCCATTTGCTGGTGGCGGTTGATAAGTTCACCAAGTGGGTTGAGGCGGAACCTATTGGAACTTGCGATGCGGAGACGGCGGTCAAATTCTTGAAAAAGCTTATCTTCCGGTTTGGATATCCACACAGTATCATTACTGATAATGGCACTAACCTGTCTCAAGGGGCGATGCAAGAGTTTTGCCATCGAGAGCATATCCGTCTTGATGTTTCTACGGTCGCTCACCCGCAATCTAATGGGCAAGCGGAACGGGCGAATCAGGAAGTTTTACGGGGAATCAAGCCCCGACTCATGGTTCCCTTGGAAAAACCCCGGGATGTTGGGTTGAAGAGTTTCCTTCAGTGCTATGGAGCATCCGTACCACCCCAAACCGGTCCACGGGTTTTACCCCTTTCTTTCTGGTCTATGGAGCAGAAGCTATTCTTCCCATTGACATAAGGCTTGACTCGCCTAGAGTCGCCGCTTATGTGGAACAGGACAACAAACTGGCGTGTCAAGACTCTTTGGACGCCTTAGAGGAGGCACGTGATTTGGCTGCGGCCCATTCGGCCATCTATCAGCAGGATCTACGGCGTTATCACAACCGCCGGGTCAAGAGCCGAACCTTTCACGAAGGCGACTTAGTGCTTCGGCTGATACAGGATCGTGCTGGCATGCATAAGTTGTCACCACCTTGGGGAAGGACCGTTCGTCGTCAGCAAAAATCTTCGCAACGGCTCTTACTATCTGGTGGATCTCCGGCCTAACCGGCCAACCACGGAGGCTGAGTCGACTCGCCCCTGGAATATTGCCCACTTGCGGCCTTACTACACTTGAGCTTTTAAGCTCTGCATTTTGTAAGTTTTTCGGTTCTTATTATAAAGCAATAAAATTATAACGCCTCCCGACTTGGGGGCTTCCTCTCATTGAGATCAATTTTATTATCCATGTTGGCCTACGAAATCATTATTTTGGGTGGCGCTTGAGCTTTTTGACTCGCCCTATCCTGTCGCGACCTTATGAGCCGACGAAACTGTTATTTTGGGTGGCGCTTGAGCTTTTTGACTCGCCCTATCCTGTCGCGACCTTATGAGCCGACGAAACTGTTATTTTGGGTGGCGCTTGAGCTTTTTGACTCGCCCTATCCTGTCACGACCTTATGAGCCGACGAAACTGTTATTTTGGGTGGCGCTTGAGCTTTTTGACTCGCCCTATTCTGTCGTGACCTTATGAGCCGACGAAACTGTTATTTTGGGTGGCGCTTGAGCTTTTTGACTCGCTCTATCCTGTCGCGACCTTATGAGCCGACGAAACTGTTATCTTGGGTGGCGCTTGAGCTTTTTGACTCGCCCTATCCTGTCGCGACCTTATGAGTCGATGAAATCGTTATCTTGGGTGGCGCTTGAGCTTTTTGACTCGCCCTATCCTGTCGCAACCTTATGAGCCAACGAAATCATTATCTTGTTTGGCGCTTGAGCTTTTTGACTCGCCCTATCCTATCGCGACCATATGAGCCGACGAAATCATTATCTTGGGTGGCGCTTGAGCTTTTTGACTCGCCCTATCCTGTCGCGACCTTATGAGCCGACGAAATTGCTATTTTTTACCTTCCTGGCACTGCCGCAAGGTTTTTCAGACTTTTTCCTGATTCGTCTCAAAACTTTTTTTTGGGGCGACTGCTATTTGTTATCACTTATTGAGATGGTTTCACATATGTTTTTCAAGCTTAGAACAGGTTGATGATCAAAATCACTCTATCCATGGCGGATTAAGCATCATAAAAAAAGCCTCAAACGGTGGATCAAGTATTTTAAAACGCCTTAAGGGCGACATAAGGATTTTTTAAGGTATCACGAAAGCAGTATCGATTCCTAAAGGAGACCTATTACATGGCTCTCATGGCCAATTCAATGAAATTGTATTCTGCTGACGCCCTTGGATCAGCCTGCTGCGAGCTTTGGCCAACCTCAATCCGCAAGTCGCCCAGTACCCAGTTACACTTGGAAAGTGCGGCAAATTCATCTTCATCAGTCAGGATTGATGAAAGATCTGCGTCCAAGTCAAAAGGATTCTTGGGTTGCCGCGGAGTTAAGCTGGTTGTCACAAAGGTTGGCGGGTTGACCTTCTTGTTCTTATTATCATAGGCGGCCTGGTATTTTGATAAGTCTAGGCTTGCAGCAAGCTGAGTCGCCGCCAGACGGGAGTCCTTGACAACACGCTGGTAGTCCTCTTCGGCGAATTCTGACCCATCATCCTTGAGTTGAGGAAAGCCCGCCGCTACTTCTTCTGGGTTGATCTCTAGAGCATATGCTAAGCATCGACTCAGTGTAGTTAGTACTCCTTTCCGGGCGGCTGATCGAGTTAACTCGCCAATCTGGGGAGGAAGCGTGGATAGGAAGCCAAGCATCTTCTTTATGGATGTTATAGGCTCCTTGGCGCCCATCACTGCTTTCACAGTCAGTACACTGCCGGTATATAGCTGCTCTGTCAGCGTGTAAATCGCCTTCAGCATCAGGACACAATCATCCTGAAGGTTAGCGGCTCTCGGACCTGTATAAGGGGTAATGATAACAGCGACTCAGATAAGAGTTATTTGTTTAAAAAGGTCAAGAGTTAGTATTTTACCAAAGACGGCTTGCGCCATGTTTGAGATATGTCATTTTAAACCAGACAGCTCTTGTTGCACAGTAGCCAGCTTGGCTTCAGCCTTTTCTGCTCGCTTTGTTGAAGCATCTTGGTCAGCTTGAGCCCTTTTTAAATCGGCTTTTAGTTTTTCCATCTCAGCTAAGACCAGTTGATACTTCTCCTCTGATTTGGCCCGGGCATCCTGCTGATCAGATAAGCTTTTCTTCAAGTCGCCAAGTGCTGATTCAGTCTGGATAAGAGATTCCTATTAAGCATATGGTTAAGGGGCAAGTCTCAGAACTATTGCAAGCAACATCCCTGACACTTGGGGGCTAATGTATAATTTTTTCAGACAAAATTATACTGCATCAAGACCCGACTCATCTTTTTACTGATGACCCGGCCCTTGGGGGTTACTGGTCGAAAGTTTTTTCAAGTCATCAAGACCCGGCTCATCTTTTTACTGATGACCCGGCCCTTGGGGGTTACTGGTCGAGAGTTTTTTAAGTCATCAAGACCCGACTCATCTTCTTACTGATGACCCGACCCTTGGGGGTTACTGGTTGAAAGTTTTTTAAGTCATCAAGACCCGACTCATCTTTTTACTGATGATCCGGCCCTTGGGGGTTACTGGTCGAAAGTTTTTTCAAGTCATCAAGACCCGGCTCATCTTTTTACCGATGACCCGACCCTTGGGGGTTACTGGTCGAAAGTTTTTTTTAAGTCATCAAGACCCGACTCATCTTCTTACTGATGACCCGGCCCTTGGGGGTTACTGGTCGAGAGTTTTTTAAGTCATCAAGACCCGACTCATCTTCTTACTGATGACCCGTCCCTTGGGGGTTACTGGTCGAAAGTTTTTTAAGTCAACAAGACCCGGCTCATCTTTTTACTGATGACCCGACCCTTGGGGGTTACTGGTCGAAAGGTTTTTAAGTAATCAAGACCCGGCTCATCTTTTTACTGATGACCCGGCCCTTGGGGGTTAATGGGGATAATATAGTATACAACAAAACTTACCTCATGTTTGTTTTCAGCATCCGAAGCAGGCTTTTCTCCATCTCATAACTCGCCTCCAGGCGACTTGCAAAACTAGAGCAAAGTTCTTTGAATTCCAAATGTTCATATTCAGAGAGCTTAGCCTTGGAGAGTTCATACTCAGGAACAGTTTGAGATGACGATGACACATGCTTCGATTAAACCGCTGTGGCCGGTTTAGAGAAGCTGGTACCAGTGATAATTACAGCATCCGGGTCTTCTGCTGTTGTCAATGGACTTGGCGGCTTGGGGGCATCCATTGTTTCCTTGGCAGAGCTAGGGAGATCCACTTGATCCTTAGGTTTTTCTTGGTCTGGGTTATCTTGGATCGGCGCCGGCTCTTTGATAGGCTCCGAGATTATGATGGGAGTTGACCCGCCAGTTTTCCTTTTCTTCGCCTGTGCCCTGAAAGAGGAAAGAGACGCGTTTAAGGAATGGAAATTTATCACCATCAGATTCAAAGTAAAAATTATCAAAAGACTTACCCAGGGACACGGATCATTGGCGGAAGTGCCGACATTACTGAGTCGCCAGATGTAGGAGGAGAATTCTGCAAGAGTTGTACGTCAAAGATATAAGCGGGTTACAAATGCGATCCAAAGAGACACGAAGAAGTGTTGTTAAAGGATACCTCATTTGGCCTTTTCTTGTTCCTTGTTGGTAAACCGGACACCAGATCACACGAATGACTTCGGGTCTTCCGATTTGAAGTGTACTGTGCTTTCTTCAGAAGAAAATTTGGGTCTAAACAAGCATTTGGATGTGAGAAGGGAACTTTCCCACAAATCCGCCTCGCCGGCTTAGGAGGAGAAGGAGATGAATTAGAGGAAAGAAAAATTACCTCTACGGAATCCTCCTGGCTTTCGTTGTCTTCATTCTATTCAAGAGATGCAGAGGTATAAATACAAATTTAGCAGTAATGGATGGCGAGTTAAGAGAAGATATATTTTTACCTCCGAAGGTGCGTCGCCAACTTGGGATTCATCGACCTCGGATGGTTCAGTCACAGCAGCTTTGCCCTTGCCCTTGGTTTTCTTCTTTGGAGGCGGCCTAGCTTGCTTCATGGCTGGATTTTTGGGCTTCTTGGACCAAAATTTATCACCTTTCTGAAATGGCATATGTTATAAGAGGCCATAATTCGAATGAGACATAAGAAGTAAAAGACAAAAGGCAGGTTAAAGTTGCTTACCTTGGGTGCCGGATTAATCTTGCAGAAGGGTTTGAGACCTATTTGGCCGCATTTTCCCGCAGGCTCGACGGTCAGCTTCTTGATGATGGTGACAATATCACTTTCCTTTAGAGCCGTGTGGAAGTAACATTGAGGATGATCTAGAGTGCCGTCAAATTCACACATTAACCCGTCCCGGCGACTTAAAGGGAGGGCGCGCCATTCGACCCAGCAGCGGATCAAGTCAACCCTAGTAAGGCCGTTGTTTGTCAAAGATCTTAACTCGGACAATACTGGGATAAAATATGATTCTTCTTCTTCGGTGAGCTTGTCTGGGAGCTTGAAATTCGTTGGGAGGCGATCTTCCCTACAACCCATAAGCTTGTTTTCACCTATAGGCGAGGTCTCTTGACAATAGAACCAAGACTCGCCCCAACCTTTGGGGTGGCTCGGCATGGCGAGTGACAGAAATGGGCTATCCCTACGGCGCTGAACATTTACACCGCCGAGCTCCAGGCTGGGGCTGTTGTGAAATTCTGTTTGGCGATTTACGTGGAAGAAATACCAGAATAAGGGAACTGCGGGTTCCATCCGCAAGTAAGCCTCACAAAACACTTGGAACTGGCATAGGTTGCTTATCGAATTGGGCCATATATCCTCGAGGCAGACATTCATGAAAGCCATGGCGTCTCTGAGGAACTTCGATCCAGGAGGCTTAAAACCCCGCTCAAGGTGTTCAACGAAAACAACTATTTCCCCTTCTTTGGGATTGGGGATTTCCTCACCGAACCCAGTACGCCAACCGATAACATCCTGAGGGTCCAAATTTCCCGTTTTCACATAATCCTCTAGTATGGCATCATTGACCTTGGTAGGGAGCCAGTCACTTTTGAAGACGGCGCCCATGCTACAAAGGGAATAAAGTACGGGTGAATTGACACGCCAAAACATCTACTGTAAGAGGTAAAACAATTTCATTTGACTCGCCAAGTAATTTGTCCGCGGGTTGAGGAAATTTTTTGATCCGCCAAATGAAGGCCCGAGTCGGGTTGCTATGGCGACTTACGAAGTTTGACTACTTAAAGGAGCGGTGTTTCAAGGCGTCAGAGGCATTTATCCAACAATGGCAAAGTATGAAGACTACAAACAGTTTTCACATAACGAGCGGTAGATTATGGATCTATTGGACAGCTGAAAATAAATGCAGAAAATGACCGGATACGGCAACCTACGACCAAGATGGGATAATGATGTTGGTTTGGTAAAGTACTACTCTAAGTGTGCAAATCGAGGGCGGACAAATAAAGGTATTAGAGACATTGGTTTTCTCGTCGTCATCGATATCAACTAATCAGGAACAAGTAACAACTATTCGGGAAAGCGCCAAGAACATGGAGTGATGAACTTCAAAAGAGAATGGGGATCTTCTCTTGAATGAACGGAAACCTAACCTGGTTGATTCGGCTAGAGATGGTCGACGACGATGAAGGCTTTCGGATGGGCGCAAAAACCTCGGGCGGCGGCGAAGTATTCGGCGGAGACGAAGTGTTCGGCTGCGACGAGGTGGTCGACGACGACGAGACGGTCGATGACGGCGAACTGCTCGGCCGCGGTGGAGTGCTTGGCGGCAACAAGGTCCTCGGGCGGCACCAAAGGTTTTCAAACGAGGGCGAGAACCACGGTTGGTGGCGGAACTCGCGAAAGACGATGAGGGTTTTCGCTGCGGCAATGGGGAGAAAAGGCGACCAGACTGGTGGGTGGAATGCGCCCAGTCTTGTCCCCCCACCTATTTAACAGGGCAGGCACTGGAATCGCGGTGCCACAAGCGGGAACCGCCAAAGGATAAATATTCGCCATGATGGCGCTCCGAAAATCTTGGGATAACGATACCAAGGGATCCGTTGGGATTACGTCATTATCTTTTCCGGAATTCAAGGGATAAGAAGATACCAACGAGAAATGGTTTGGCGATTTAAGTTTTTCCGCAACAGATGGCGGGTTAAGTTCATGGCGTATGGAAGAGGATGAAAAATGAATCGCCCTTGACTGAGCAAGAATATTGGCGTGAAGAAAATTCAAGTCAATCTGGGGCCTAATGTTGGGGATATTACCTATTGATAACCTGCCCTAGTTGGGCCGGGTCACCAAATCAGGCGATTCATCTAAGCATGGTTCGGGCCTTGGCCTGGCGAGACCAAAGGTTGTATGGCAGTTTACAACCTCCAGAAGGTTTCCAAGCTTTGGAAACGTGGCGACTTAGAGATCGTAAGAGTCACGGTTTGTAGAAAGGAAAGTACCCTTGTGAACCCTAGGGACTCGACCTGTATATAAAGGCGAGCCCCAAGGAAGAGGAGGGCAGGTTAGAAATCATTGAGTGCTAGGTCTGGCGAGTTACGCCCTCCTTGTAATCGAAACTCCATCAATACAACTCAAAGCAGGACGTAGGCCTTTACCTCCTCACGAGGGGCTGAACCTGGGTAAATCGCCGTCTCACTCCCGTTCAACCCCTTTGAGTCGCCACCAAAGTGCGATGGCTCCAATACTAAGTCCTTTCACGAGGACATCTGCCGTGACAAAACCACGACAGTGGGGTTATGTCTGACGTAGGTAGGTGTTCAGGATCATTCATTTGATCATCAGTAGCTCACGTCCGTTATGCGTAGATCTTCCCCCTCTTATTTCTTGTACTCGTAATTTAGCCACCAAATATATGCTTAGCCGCTGCTGCAACCTCACCACTTAACCATACCTCACCCATTAAGCTTTGCTAGTCTTGATACCTTTGGAAATGAGATTGCTGAGTCCCCTGTGGCTCACAGATTACTACAACACCAGTTACAGGTACAGGTAAAGGTTACTTGACGCGAGCGCGTTGATTGTTCATTTGGAGTTGCTTCTTCTTCTTCTTCTTCTTCATCGATCTAGGATGGGTTCCAGGCCGACAACTTGGGATAGCAAGGATGGACGTCGTTCTTCTTTTCTCGTTTGTTTTCGTCCGTAGTCGGACCCTGCACTTACTCTTGATGTTTATGTAATGTACTGATGTGACTCTGGTGTAGCTTGTGGCGAGTGTAAGCCAATTCTAAATATATATCTCATCCTTTCAGTACATGTACTTGTAACGATATCCATTCTTGCGACACGACGAGATGCGCTTCTATCCCTGACGAGGCCTTCGTGCCAAATTGAGGATAGGGTCGCATCTTGGGCGTGACAATAAATCACCATGAACATGAACATCATAGAGGCTATGCTGATTTTGTTTCAACTACATGTGTGAACATGCGCCAAGTCAAGCCACTTGAATCATTCAAAGGAGGATACCATCCTATCATACTACAACACAATCATCTCAAAATTCATGTGGGCATCCAAGACAAACCATTATAAGCTCCTAGATAAGTAAGCATGGCATAAGCAACTATGATCTCTAAGTTGTCATTGCAAACATGTTTCTCTCACAACAAAGCTGAATCAGGCATGATGAGCTAGTCATATTTACAAAAACAAAATAGATCGAGTTCATACCAGCTTTTCCAGGCTCAGTCACTTCATCATATATCGTCATTATTGCCTTTCACTTGCACGACCGAACGATGTGAACAATAATAAGCGTGCTCGTGCATTGGACTACGCTAGAATCTGCAGGCAAACACAAAGGAGAAGACAAAGTAATATGGCTCTTTGAAAGCTAAACAGGTATGCATGCAAGAGCTACTAAACATTGTAACCAATATCTTCTACCTTGACGGGAAAGCTCCCAACAAGCAAAATGAGAAGAAAATCTTTTTCGGTTTTCTCAAACTAGACAGACACACGAAAAGAAAACTAGAAAAAGAAAATAAACTAGCATGGATGATAGAGTGGCAAAGTGTGAACACCGGCTAACAAAGTGAAAGCATAAGCAAGAATGTAAAGTCGGTGAGAACACATACTCCCCCAAGCTTAGGATTTTGGCCTAAGTTGGTCTACTCCCAAGGATGGAAATAACCAGCTCCGGGATACTCCAGAGTGGACTGAGGATGCCACTGCTGCGTGAGCTCCTCTGGCTCCCACTGATGAACTGGCGTCTGGTACTCGACTGGTGGCTCGGGCACGGGCACCCGTGGTTGGGCTAGGCCCCAGTATGCGTAGATGTCCGAGGGCATAATAATGTACCTGCCTGCATGAAGATTGAACAAAGAAAGAGCAGGCAAAGTAATAGTCTCACGAGTACCCTGACTAAACACCAGGTTATAAATCATCCTTCTATTTAAATATCTATCAAGAAAGTCATGGCGAACCATGATATCGTAATCTAGATATCTCTCGGGAAGAAGAACCTTTTCTTCCTCCTCGAGTCTAATGGGTATCTCAAAGTGTCTCGCAAGACGGGTAGCATAGATACCTCCATAGACAACACCTTTAGAATGGTTCAGGTTCAACCGTTGAGCTACTATGGTGCCCAAGCTATAAGTTTTATCGTTATAAAGGGCTTCGCGCAAGACCGCAAGATCTGGGGAACTAAGTGACCCAGCCTTCCCAGGGCCAATCAAACATTTTCCCACAAAAAGTGAGAAGTACCGAAGCACGGGAAAATGAATGCTAGCAGCTCTAGCGCAAGACACTCCTCTCTCCTCTCCTACAACAATTGTACCAATGAAAGCTTCCAAGTCCCGTGGACGAGGTTCATGAATATCCCCAACGTAAGGTAATTTGCAAACATTGCAAAAATCTTGGAGTGACATGCGCTGGGGGATATCATAAAGTTTGAACTCAAGCATAGGAGGATTCTTCCTCGGATAGAAGTTAAAGCTTTGTACGAAGATATTAGTGAGGAGGAGGTACTGCGGACACTTATCTTCAACGAAGGCGGTAAGGCCTGCGTTTTCCACCAAGTGATAAAAGTCCTCATAAATTCCAGCGACGCGTAAGAACACGTCGCTTGGCCACTCGCACGCTCGAACTTATGCGACTCGAGGGACCTGATACTTGGGCTTCTTCTCACTCCTATCATCCTTGGGGTCACGGCTGGAAGAGCCTCTTAAGAACCTCCTCATCTTTTCCCTTTTCCATCTCTGAAAATTTCTGAAATTTTTAGTGATTCTAAGGAAAAGTGAACAAGGCTCAACAAAACTCGTAGCAACTACTCCCACAAGTGCCTAGAGGCCATATTACGCATAAAACTACTTGGGACCAGCTAGAATTAGCATGCAAAGCTCAAGAACATGGTCACCAAGGTAGCAAAAATACGCGACGTATAAGGCACTAGAGCAAAAACTAATTGGACCAATGGAGGAGTCACTTACCAAGGAGTAATTTCCCAAAACAGTTCGGAGAACGGTGATTTGAGCTAAGAGATCAAGAATCCCAGCAAGAGGAGCAAGAACACGGGTTTGAGCTGCGAAACAATTTTTTCTGGAGGTAGGAGAACCAAATGAGAGCAAGAATGAGTGGAGGGGGTGCCTGTGGGCTCCACAAGCCTGGGTGGCGCGGACAGGGGGGTGCCCACGCCGTCAGGGCTTGTGGCCCACTGGTGCAGCCCCCAGACAAGCTCTTCGTCTCAGAATTTTTCAAAAATTCCAGAAAAAATCATACTTGATTTTCAGGACGTTCAGAGAACTTTTATTTTCGGGGTACTTTTCTACGAGATGCTAAAACAGAAAACAGGGAAAATTAAACTAAATCTATCATTTTTATTCTAAGCAACCTAAAGTGAAAGCTTGGAACACAGGTTTGTGACTCCTCGATTCATCCATCTCATGGTCATCGAAGGAAAATCCGTCAATGAGGTTGATCAAGTCTCCTCGACAAACCTTTTCGAATCGTAAAAGAGAATGGAGAATTTTCGAATAGTCACTAGGTCACCTCAATGGGGATGTGTATCTCCCCAACAAGCAAATCATACTTCATCTTGACACGAGGAATAGGGAATTCAAAGCTCCCAATAAGAATCGATGAAGTTTTTTTGATAGCTTTGATGCAATGTACTCGATATTGTTTCTTCGGAAAGTGCACCGTATGCTCACTACCGTTGACATGGAAAGTGACATTTCCTTTGTTGCAATCTATAACAGCCCCTGTAGTGTTTAAAAAGGGTCTTCTGAGGATGACAGCCATGGCATCGTCCTTAGGAATATCCAAGATAACAAAGTCTGTTAAGATAGTGACGTTAGCAACCACAATAGGCACATCCTCGCAAATGCCGATAGGGAAAGCAGTTGATTTGTCGGCCATTTGCAGAGAGATTTTAGTGGGTGTTAACTTATCCAGTTCAAGTCTACGATATAGAGAGAGAGGGATAACACTAACACCGGCTCGAAGGTCGCATAACGCAGTTCTAATGTAGTTGCCTTTAATGGAGCAAGGTATAGTGGGCACACCGGGATCACCTAGTTTCTTAGGAGTTCCACCCCTGAAGGTATAGTTAGCAAGCATGGTGGAAATCTCAACCTCAGGTATCCTCCTCTTATTAGTCACAATATCTTTCATGTACTTAGCATACAGAGAAATTTTGAGCATATCTGTCAAACACATTTGCAGAAAGACAGGTCTGGTCATTTCAACGAATCGCTCGAAATCCTCATCATCCTTTTTCTTGGATGGTTTGGGAGGAAAGGGCATGGGTTTCTGAACCCATGGCTCCCTTTCTTTACCATGCTTCCTAGCAGCAAAGTCATTCTTATCGTATCTTCTATTCTTAGGTTGTGGGTTACAGGTTCGATCTCCACATCCTTATCATTGCTAGGTTGAGCATCAACATGAACATTGTTATTGATATTATCATTAGGCTCATGTTCATCACCAGATTGTTTTTCAACATCAGAGACAGAGACATCGTTTGGACTCTCAGATGTAGCAGCAACAGGGTTGCTAGCATGCAGGTTCCTATCATCTTTCTTCTTCTTTCTAGGATGACTAGGTGCATCAGTGCTAACTCCTTGAGAATCTTGTTCAATTCTCTTCGGATGACCCTCAGGATACAAGGGTTCCTGGGTCATTCTACCGCCTCTAGTGACGAATCTAACGGAATTGTCATTCAACTCATTGAGCAAGTCATTTTGAGCTTTAAGTACTTGTTCTACTTGAGTAGTAACCATAGAGGCATGTTTACTCAGAAGTTTAAGATCATTGACATTTCTGTCCACACAAGCACTTAAATGACTAAGCATACGAGCATTTTGTTCCAATTGTCTGCTAACATAATCATTGAAACTCTGTTGTTTGGCAACGAAGTTATCAAATTCATCCATGCATAAGCTAGCAGGTTTATCAAAAGGAATATCACTCTCATCAAACCTACACAAAGAGTTTACTTCTACTACCTGTATCGGGTTATCGAGACCATGGATCTCTTCGATAGGTGGTAGATTTTTGACATCTTCAGATTTAATGCCTTTATCTCGCATAGATTTCTTGGCTTCTTGCATATCTTCAGGACTGAGGAATAGAATACCACTTTTCTTCGGAGTTGGCTTTGGAGGTGGTTCAGGAATAGTCCAAGCATTCTCATTGCATAAGATGCTATTCAATAGAATCTCATCTTGTTCTACGGTTCGTTCCCTAAAAACACAACCGGCACAACTATCTAGGTGGTCTTTGGAAGCATCAGTAAGTCAATTATAGAAGATATCAAGTATTTCATTCTTCTCAAGAGGGTGATCAGGCAAAGCATTCAGTAGCTGGATGAGCCTCCCCCAAGCTTGTGGGAGACTCTCTTCCTCAGCTTGAGCAAAGTTGTTTATTTCCTGCAAGGCAGCTTGCTTCTTATGGGCAGGGAAATATTTTTCAGAGAAGTAGTAGACCATATCCTGGGGGCTACACACACAACCAGGAGCAAGAGAAGTGAACCAAGTCTTAGCATCATACTTTAGCGAGAAAGGAAACAGCTTGAGGATTTAGTAGTGGTAGATCTTTTCCTCACTAGTGAATAGGGTGGCTATATCGTGCAGTTTGGTAAGATGGGCTACAACCGTTTCAGACTCATAACCATGAAAAGGATCAGATTTGACTAGAGTGATTAACTCAGGGTCGACAGAGAATTCATAATCCTTATCGGTCACAAAGATAGGCGAAGTAGCAAACTTCGGGTCGTATTTCATCCTAGCGTTCAGAGATTTTTCTTTCCACTTGCACAGTAATTTCTCAACATCATAGCTATTCTTACACGCAAGAAAGTCCTCAGCTATCTCTCCCTCCATAACATAACGCTCAGGCTTATCAGGCAATTCAGGTCTAGGAGAGCTAGTTCTAGTAGGCAAAATAGCAGGTTCTACTTCAATAGTATCAGCAGTTTCAGAAGTATCATCACGTCTAGCAGCAACTCTAGCAATTTGTGCATCAACGACACCTAGTGGCAAAGCAGTATCAAGCATAGCATCATCATGCAAAGCAGTATCAAGCATAGCATCATCAGGCATAGTATCAAGTATAGCATCATCATAAGCATCATAGGCAGCAGAAGTAGCATCATCAAGCACATGCGACATATCAAGATTTCTAGCAGGAGGCGATGTCGCAAACTTACTCATAACTGAAGGTGAATCAAGTGCAGAGCTAGATGGCAGTTCCTTACCTGTCCTCGTAGTTGAGGGCAAGATTTCAGTTCTTGGATCTTTAGGATTCCTCATAGTGACCAGCAGACGAAAATCCCAAGTGACTCAGAGAATATAGTTGTGCATCCCTGGCAACGGCGCCAGAAAATAGTCTTGATAACCCACAAGTGTAGGGGATCGCAACAGTTTTCGAGGGTAGAGTATTCAACCCAAATTTATTGATTCTACACAAGGGGAAGCGAAAAAATATTCTCAAGTATTAGCAGCTGAGTTTGTTAATTTCAACCACACCTGAAAGATTAGTGTCTACAAGCAAAGTATCAGTTGCAAAGTGGTATGATAGCAACAGTGTCAGAAAAAGATCTGTTGACAGCAGACTATTCCTAACTTGTTGTATAAATGGCGCCAGGAAATAGCACGTGGACGGGGGACTATTCTTCCCTGGCAACGGCTCCAGAAAAGTCTTGCAACAAGTAGCAGCAAAGTAACAACAGTAGTAACAGCAGTAGCAATGAACAACAGTAGTGACAGCAGTAGCAGCAGCAGAGTAACAGCAGTAGCGACAGCAGTAGCAGCAAAGTAACATAGCAAGGACCAGTAGTAAAAGACTCGTAGGCAGTGGATCGGTGATGGATGAGTATACCGGATGTGATTCATCATGTAACAGCTATAACACGGAGAGATAAGTAACTAGATCCCGTTCGTCAATCTAATTTAGGCATGTATTCCTTATGTAGTCATACGTGCTTAGGGAAAAGAACTTGCATGACATGTATTGTCCATCCCTCCCGTGGCAGTGGGGTCCTAATGGAAACTACGGGATATTAAGGTTCTCCTTTTAATAAAGAACCGGACCAATGCATTAACACTCAGTGAATACATGAACTCCTCATACTATGGTCATCTCCGGGAGTGGTTCCGGCTATTGTCACTCCGGGGTGGCCGGGTCATAACACATAGTAGGTGACTACAACTTGCAAGATAGGATCTAGAACACACATATATTGGCGACAACATAATAGGTTCAGATCTGAAATCATGGCACTCGGGCCCTAGTGACAAGCATTAAGCATAGCCAAGTAGTAGCAACATCAATCTCAGAACATAGTGGATACCAGGGATCAATCCCCGTTAAAACTAACTCGATTACATGATAGATCTCATCCAACTCATCACCGTCCAACAAGCCTATGATGAGATTACTCACGAACAGTGAAGAGGATCATGGAATTGTCGATGGAGGAAGGTTGATGATGACGATGGCGACGATTTCCCCTCTCCGGAGCCAGAACGGACTCCAGATCTGCCCTCCAGATGAAGAACAGGGGTGGCGGCGCCTCTGTATCGTAAAACACGATGAATCCTTCTCCCTGATTTTTTTCCGGGAGAAACGGAATATATAGAGCTGATTTTAGGGGCGGTGGAGCCACGTGGGCCCGACAAGCCCTCATGGCGTGGCCAGGGGGGGGGGGGGGGGGGTGGCCGCGACCCAGGGGCTTGTGGCCCACTAGCACACCTCCTCCGGCGGATCTTTGCGCAGGTATTTTTCATTAATTCCAGAAAAATTCTCCGTAAATTTTCAGGTCATTCCGAGAACTTTTATTTCTGCACAAAAACAACACCATGGCAATTCTGCTGAAAACAACGTTAGTCCGGGTTAGTTCGATTCAAATCATGCAAATTAGAGTCCAAAACAAGGGCAAAAGAGTTCGGAAAAGTAGATACGACAAAGACGTATCAGTCCTCGAGCCGCCAACCTTCAAAGTGAGTGCGTCCTGAAGTTGAAGGCAGTTTACACCTTTACAGAGCAGCTGTATACGGGGAGCATGATGAAAATAAAGGGAGTGATGGGCAACAAGGAGCCAATTAAGTCCATCAAGAATATGCTAGGTTGCTTGTCAACGTTGCCACCGCAAGTAGATGAACTAAAGAGGTCAGCCACCTGCAAGGGAGCTCTGACCACCCTAAGTTGGTGCCTGGCCTATGCCCCTGAACTCAAGCCAAACGAGGTAGCAGCTGGTTACCATGAGCTGAAAGACGATGAGTCGGAGTTCACCGAAGACGATTACCACCGGGTTGTGAAAGAGTCCCGTGCCGCGGCGACTCAGCTGGCGGTCAGTTTGGACTTGAACAAATACCAGGCTACGTATGATGACAACAATAAAAAGGTGACTCCTCCCTTGTTCGGAATTACCAGCCCGACTCCTCGCCGGCGCAAGAATCCCTTCGACTTTGAAGCAGACCAATCTGTCTTTCTGAACGATGAAGATGAATTTGTTGCCTTGTCCAGGTGCAACTGGAAACTCGACGACTTACAAATTGAAGATGGAGAGAGCTCAAGGCAAGGCGAACCGGAGGCGGCTTAAGTCTAACCAGGGTGTAATCATTTCGTGAAAAACAATTTGATCTTTTCTTGACCGGGAGATGACGCCCAGTATGACCGAGTGAGCCATGTAATAGTTGTTAGGCTTAAGGGAAACAATCCTCCATCCATGCCTTTTTCTTGACATTTCTGAACTGTTATCCTTTTCGCGAATTATGAGTCGCCTTTACCAATCCTGATGCTTGATAGTTTAGGAAGTGTCATATTTTGACAAGAAAAAGCTTCTTCAACCTGTTTGTCAGGGAAAAAACACCATAGGCCGACTCAATGAGTCATGGCGAGTTATAAGCAAGGAGCCGGCTCACTGAGTCGCGGCGTGTCATACAAAGGTTTACGAAACCTTGCGGCAGTGCCACGAACATAATCGTAAAAAATTTGTCGGCTCGATGAGCTACGACATGATAGGACGAGTTTGCGAAACTCTAGTGCTACCCGAAGAAGGCTTTTGCAACATCCCAAGTTTTTAGACCGGCTGATCAGGCGCGAGTCAAGGTTCAGTGAAGCAGGTTCGGTGAACCAATGGTTTCTCTATTTTCCATGTGTGGCTCTGGCCGGTACCTTTCATGTTTTAACCAAGGCGAGTTTAGGGTCCAAAAAAGTGGATTGACTCGCCTAGAGTACATGGGTCCAGAAGGCGACTCGTCCAACACATAGTCGAGTATAACCATTTGTAATGCGGTAACTTTTCGCTAGCGAAGAGCGTACTCAGGCTGAACTCAGTGAGTGGAAGCCCCCAAGTGACCTATGATTAGGGAAAAGTCAGACATAAGATTGCAGAAGCTTTTTACGCTCTTACTGCAAAACGACTTGGGAACTAGTAGCCCCCAAGTAAGCCGACTTAATTCTCAGAACCATATAAGGCGCCCATGTTTGAACCATGCAACATGGAAACTTTGGTCCTCTTTGGCTTATCAGTACACAATTTTGAAACAAGTGCAGCGTGACGACTTATGCTCTTTGGTACTGATAGCGTCCATGCTTGGACGACTCATAGAACAATAAAGACTCATGCTTTCCAGAAGCTGAAACGACAAAGGACCCCGAAGTTCGTGGGTGTCGGCTTTATTGCTTTATAAATAAAAGATTACAAGTTCTGAGATTTGCATAAAATAAAGGAGCCCATGGCTCTAGGTGTAGTAAGGCCGCAGGTGGACTATATTCCAGGGGCGAGTTGTCTCAGCCTCTGTAGTTGGCCTATCAGGGCAAAGATCCACCAAGTAGCATGAACCGTTCCGAAGATTCTTGCTGATGATAAACAGTCCTTCCCATGGAGGTGATAACTTATGCATACCAGTGTGGTCTTGAATCAACCGGAGCACTAAGTCGCCCTCTTGAAAGGTCCGACTCTTGACGCATCGGCTGTGATAGCGTCACAAGTCCTGTTGATAGATCGTCGATCGCGATGCAGCCAAGTCTCGCTTTTCCTCCAAAGCATCCAACGAATCTTGTCGTGCCAACTCGTTGTCGTGCTCCACATAGGCAGCAACTCGCGGTGAATCATGTCTGATGTCACTTGGCAAAACTGCCTCTGCCCCGTAGACCAGAAAGAAGGGAGTAAAACTCATGGAGTGATTTGGGGTGGTCCTAATACTCCATAACACTGAGGGCAACTCTACCACCCAACATCCCGGAGTACGCTCTAGAGGGACCATAAGCCGGGGCTTGATTCCTCGCAACATTTCCTGATTCGCCCTTTCTGCCTGTCCATTAGACTCGGGGTGTGCGACTGCAGAAACGTCAAGCCGGATATGCTCTTGTCAGCAAAACTCTTGCATTGCGCCCTTTGATAGATTAGTACCATTGTAAGTAATGATACTATGAGGGTATCCGAACCGGAAGATCAACTTTTTCAAGAATTTGACAGCCGTGTCTGCATCACAGCTACTAACGGGTTCTGCTTCAACCCACTTAGTGAACTTGTCAACCGCCACCAATAGGTGAGTCTTTTTATTGGATGACATTTTGAAAGGACCAACCATGTCCAGACCCCAGACTGCAAACGACCAATTAATTGGAATGATCCATAATTCCTGAGCCGGCACGTGCATCTGGCGTCCAAATTTCTAGCAACCATCACATCGGCGAACTATCTCTTCCGCATCTGCATGAGCCTTCAACCAATAAAATCCATGCCTAAAGGCTTTGGAAACCAGGGAGCATCACCCGGCATGATGACCACAGTCGCCTGCATGAATTTCATTGAGAATCATACATCCTTCCTCGGAAGAGACAGACCTTTGAAATACCCCTGAAGTGGTTCGCTTATGCAACTCGCCGTTATGTATTACCATGGACTTGCATCGACGGACGATTTGGCGAGTCAATAACTCATCCGTGGGTAACTCGCCTCGTGTGAGATACGCCATGTAGGGAATCGCCCAATCCGGGGTAGCACGAAGAGTCGCCACAAGTTGAGACTCAAGGTCTGGCACCGCCAAATCTTCCTTTGAAGGTAGCCTCACCGAGGGATTATGTAACACATCCAAAAAGACATTGGGGGGAACCGTCTTATACTGTGAACTGAGCCATGAAAGAGCATTTGCTGCTTCATTGAGTCGCCAATCGATGTGATCCACTTGATAACCATGAAAGTGACCCGCCACGTCCGACAGAGCTCGCCTGTAAGCCGCCATCAAGGGATCTCTAGAATCCCAGGTGCCTGACACCTGCTGTGCCACTAGATCTGAGTCGCCCAAACATCTGACTAGGGTGAGGTTCATCTCTTTGGCGAGTTGCAACCCATGGAGCAGAGCCTCATACTCTGCTGCATTGTTGGCACATGGAAACATGAGTCGGAGGACATAGAAGAATTTGTCACCTCGAGGCGAAGTTAACACCACACCAGCCCCCGAGCCTTCCAACCGCCTAGATCCATCGAAATGGATGGTCCAGTATGTGTGATCGGGCCTATCTTCCGGAATCTGCAACTCGGTCAAGTTGTTTATGAAATCCACCAGTGCTTGAGACTTAATTGCTGTACGGGAGTATATCGCACGTGATGCGGTCCTAACTCGATGGCCCACTTAGCAATCCGTCCAATCGCTTCTCGATTTTGTATAATATCACCAAGGGGGGCATAGCTGACCATCTTGATGGGATGCTCTTGGAAGTAGTGCTTCAGCTTCCGACTTGCCATAAACACCCCAAAGACCAGCTTTTGCTAAAGCGGGTAGCGTTGTTTGAAGAGGGTCAGGACTTCGCTGATAAAATATACTGGTCGTTGAACCGGATATTCCTTCCCTTCTTCCTTCCGCTCGACGACCACTGCCGCGCTCACTGCCTTAAAATTAGTCGCGACGTACAAGAGCATAGGCTCCTTGTCCGTTGGAGCAGCCAATACTGGCGGCTTAGCCAGTTGTTGCTTCGGTGCTTCAAAGACTTCGTTGGCTTCATCCGTCCAAACAAAACGATCAGTTTTCTTGAGCAACTGATAGAGAGGGATGGCTTTCTCCCCAAGGCGACTTATAAAGCGACTTAGAGCCGCGATACGACCCGCCATGCGTCAGACTTGATTGATATTGGTCGGTTTTCCTAGCGAAGTGATCGGTACAATTTTGTCCGGGTTAGCTTCAATGCCGCGTTCTGACACCAGAAAACCCAATAACTTTCCTGCGGGAATACCAAACACACACTTGGTGGGGTTAAGGATCATCTGGTATACACACACATTTTCAAAAGTCTCCTTGAGATCCTCCAAGAGCGACTCTTTCTTCTGAGATCTGACTACGATGTCGTAAACATAAGCGCTGACATTACATCCGATCTGGTTATGCAAACAATTCTGGATGCAACGCTAATAAGTCGCCCCCGCACTCTTGAGCCCGAACGGCATAGATACGTAACAGAAGGCCCGAAGGGGGTTATGAAGGACGTTTTCTCCTAGTCTGCCACAACCATCTCGATCTGGTGGTATTTGATACGTCTCCAACGTATCTACTTTTCCAAACTCTATTGCCCTTGTTTTGGACTATAAATTGCATGATTTGAATGGAACTAACCTGGACTGACGCTGTTTTCAGCAGAATTGCTTTGGTGTTATTTTTGTGCAGAAATCAAAGTTCTCCAAACGTCCTGAAAATTTACGGGGAGCAGTTTTGGAAAATATCAAAAATATCTGCGCCAAGTTCCACCTCAGGGGGTGGGCCAGTGGGACACAAGCCCCTGCTCCGCCACCACCCCCCTGGTGGCGGTGGGCAGGCTTGTGGGGCCCACAGGCACCTGCCGCCCCCAACTCCAGCTCTATAAGTTGTCTTTCGTCCGAGAAAAAATAAAAAGAGAAGTTTTCGTCGCGTTTTCGATACGGAGGCACCGCCACCACCTGTTCTTCATCTGGAGGGCACATCTGGAGTCCGTCTTGGGCTTCGGAGAGGGGAAATCATCGCCATCATCATCATCAACCTTCTCCCCCTCCAATTCCATGAAGCTCTTCGTCGTTCGTGAGTAATCTATTCGTAGGCTCGCTGGGCGGTGATGAGTAGGATGAGATCTATCATGTAATCGAGTTAGTTTTGATGGGGATTGATCCCTAGCATCCACTATGTTCTGAGATTTGATGTTGCTACTACTTTGCCATGCTTAATGCTTGTCACCACGGCCCGAGTGCCATGATTTCAGATATGAAATTATTATGTTGCCACCAATATATGTGTGTTTTAGATCCGATCTTGCAATTTGTAGTTACCTACTATCTGTTATGATCCGGCAACCCCGGAGTGACAATAACCGGAACCACTCCTGGTGATGATCATAGTTTGAGGAGTTCATGTGTTCACCAAGTGCTAATGTGTTGGTCCGATTCTTTATTAAAAGGAGAACCTTAATATCCCGTAGTTTCCTTTTGGACCGCGCTGCCACGGGAGGGATGGACAATAGATGTCATGCAAGTTCTTTTCCCTAAGCACGTATGACGACACACGAAATGCATGCCTACATCACATTGACGAACGGGAGCTAGCCACATATCTCTCCGTGTTATAGGTGTTGCATGATGAATATCATCCAAACAAATCACCGACCCATTGCCTACGAGTTTGTCCTACTACTGCTGTTACCTGTCTTGCTCTGCTGCTACTACTGTTGCTACTGCTGTCACTTGTTTTGTTCTGCTGCTGCTACTACTACTGTTGCTACTACTGTCGCTTGCTACTGTTGCTACTTGCTACTGCTGTCACTACTACTGTTCCTTGCCACTACTATTGCTCGTTACACTGCTGCTACCTGCTACACCGTTGGTTCGCTGACCGTTGACGGGAATTGACAACTTCCGTCAACGCGGAACGGAGGCGCCATTGGCACAATCGTTAGGAATAGTCTGCTGTCAACAGATGTTTCTGACACCATTGTTATCATATTATTTTGCTGTTACTACTGTGCTTGCAGATACTAATCTTTCAGGTGTGGTTGAATCCGACAAATTCAGCTGCTAATACTTGGGAGTATACTCTCACCTCCTGAGGCGATCTACAAATTTGGGTCGAATACTCTACCCTCGAAAACTGCTGCGAACCCACGCGCTGGTGGGACATCAACAACATTCTTCTAGTTTCATTGCCAGGGAGTGCTATCAGCATTCTTCTGGTGCCGTTGCAAGAGAAGGTTAGTTGTTATAAGCATTCATCTAGCTAACGCCAGAGATTGCAGGATCAATCCTTTTCTGGAGCCATTGCGAGGGAAGCACAGCTGACGTCAGCATTTTTCTGGCGCCGTTGCCGGGGAGGTATTGCTATATTCTCTGAGTCACTTGGGATTTATATCTGCTGATCACTATGAAGAATCTAAAGGATCCGAAGACCAAAGTCATTCCCTCAAGTACGAGGGGAGGTAAGGAATTGCCATCTAGCTCTGCACTTGATTCACCTTCAGTTATGAGTAAGTTTGCGACTTCACCTCCTGCTAGAAATCTTGATATGTCGCCTGTGCTTGATGATGCTTGTGATACTACTGCTAGAGATGCTATGCCTGATACTACTGCTAGAGATGCCATGCTTGATACTATGCCCGATGATGCTATGCTTGATACTATGCCTGATACTGCTAGAGATGCTATGCTTGATACTACTTTGCCTGATGATGCTAGAGATGCTATTTTGCCTGATGATGCTATGCTTGATACTGCTAGAGATGCTCCTTTGCCTATTCCACTAGGAGTGTTCCTTGATGCTCATATTGCTAGAGTTACTGCCAATGCTCGTGATGCTTCTGAAACCACCGATGCTATTGAGATAGAACCTACTTTTGCTCCTGCTAGATCTAGCTCTCCTAGATATGAATTGCCTGATATACCTGAGGGTTACGTTATGGAGGGAGAGATAGCTGAGGATTTTCTTGCGTGTAAGGATGCCTATGACACTGAGAAATTAATTCTCAAGTGGAAGGAAAAATCTTGAGAAGTTAGGATGAAAAATGATCCGAAGTTTGCCACTTCGCCAATCTTTGTCACCGATAAGGATTATGAATTCTCTGTCGACCCTGAGATAATCTCTCTAGTCGAATCTGATCCTTTTCACGGTTATGAGTCTGAGACGGTCATAGCCCATCTTGCCAAACTATCCGAAATAGCCAACCTTTTCACTAATGAGGAGAAGATCCGCCACTACTATATCCTTAAGCTGTTTCCTTTCTCTCTAAAGGATGACGCTAAAGCTTGGTTCACCTCTCTTGCTCCTGGATGTGTGCGTAGTCCTGAGGAGATGGTCTATTACTTCTGTGAGAAATATTTCCCTGCCCATAAGAAGCAAGCTGCCTTGTAGGAGATATACAACTTTGCTCAACTCCAAGAAGAGAGTCTTCCACAAGCTTGGGGGAGGCTCGTCCAGCTATAGAATGCTTTGCCTGATCACCCTCTTAAGAAGAACGAGATACTTGATATCCTCTATAACGGACTTACCGATGCCTCTAGAGACTACTAGATAGTTGTGCCGGTTGTGTTTTTAGGGACCGAACTGTAGAACAAGCTGAGACCCTACTAAATCACATCTTGATCAACGATAATGCTTGGACTACTCCCGAACCACCTCCTAAGCCAACTCCTAAAAAAAGGGGTATTCTATTCCTCAGTCCCGAAGATATGCAAGAAGCCAAGAAATCTATGCAAGAGAAAGGCATTAGATCTGAAGATGTCAAAAACCTACCACCTATCGAAGAGATCCACGGTCTCGATAACCCGATACAGGTAGTAGAAGTGAATTCTCTGCGTAGGTTTGACGAGAGTGATATTCCTTTTGATAAACCTGCTAGCCTATGCTTTGATGAATTTGACAACTTTGTTGCCAAACAACAGAGTTTCAATGATTATGTTAGCAGACATTTGGAACAAAGTGCTCGTATGCTTAGCCATTTAAGTGCTTGTGTAGACAGAAATGTCAATGCTCTGAAGCTTCTGAGTAAACATGCCTCTATGATTACTACTCAGGTAGAACAAGTACTTAAAGCTCAGAATGACTTGCTCAATGAATTAAATGACAACTATGTAAGAGTCATTACTAGAGGAGGCAAAATGACTCAGGAACCTTTGTATCCTGAAGGTCATCCTAAGAGAATTGATCAAGATTCTCAAGGAATCAATGCTGATACACCTAGTCATCCTAAGGAGAAGAAGAAGGATGATAGAAACCTGCACGCCAGTTCACCAAATACTATCACACCTGAAGAACCTAATGATATTTCTGCGTCTGATGCAGAAACACAATCAGGTGATGAGCATGAACCTGGTGACAATGTGGACAGTGATGTTCATAATAATGCTCGACCTAGCCATGATGAGGATGTGGAGATTGAACCTACGGTTAATCCTGATAATCCACAACCTAAGAGATACGACAAGAATTACTTCACTGCTAGGAAGCATGGTAAAGAAAGAGAGCCATGTGTTCAGATACCTATGCCCTTTCCTCCTAAGCCATCCAAGAAAAAGGATGATGAGAATTTTGAGCGCTTCGTTGAGATGATAAGACCCGTCTTTCTGCAGATGCGGTTAACTGATATGCTCAAGATGTCTCCATATGCCAAGTACATGAAAGATATCGTGACTAATAAACGGAAGATACCAGATCTTGAGATCTCCACCATGCTTGCCAACTACACTTTTAAAGGTGGAACTCCTAAGAAACTTGGTGATCCTGGAGTGCACACTATACCTTGCTCCATTAAAGGAAACTACGTAAGAACTGCCTTATGTGACCTTGGAGCCGGTGTTAGTGTTATGCCGCTCTCTCTCTATCGTAGACTTGAGTTGGATAAGTTGACACCCACTAAAATTTCTCTGCAAATGTCCGACAAATCAACTGCTTTCCCTATCGGCATTTGCGAGGATGTGCCTATTGTGGTTGCTAATACCACTATCTTAACAGACTTTGTTATCTTGGATATTCCCGAGGACGATGCCATGTCTATCATCCTCGGAAGACCCTTTTTAAACACTGCAGGGGCTGTTATAGATTGCAACAAAGGCAATGTCACTTTCCATGTCAACGGTAATGACCACACCGTGCACTTCCCGAAGAAACGATATCCAGTACATTGCATCAATGCTATCAAAAAGACTTCATCGATTCTCATTGGGAGCTTTGAATGCCCTATTCCTCGTGTCAAGATGAAATATGATTTGCTTGTTGGGGAGATCCATATCCCCATTGAGGTGACTTAGTGGCTATTCGGAAATTCTCCGTTCTCTCTTGCAATTCGAGAAGGTTCTGTCATAAGGACTTGATCAATCCCATTGATGGATTTCTTTTGATGACCATGAGCCGGAGGAATCAAAGAGTCACATACCTCTGTTTTGAGCTTTCCTTTTCTGTTGCTTAGAAGAAAAATGATACAATTAGTTTAGTTTTTCCTGTTTTCTGTTCTAGCGTCCCAGAGAAAAATACCTCGAAAATAAAAGTTCTCCGATGGTCCTGAAAATTTAGTATGATTTTTTCTGGAATTTTTGAAAATTTCTGGGCCTGAGAGCTGGTTAGGGGGCCTGACCAGTGGGCCACAAGCCTCCCATCGCCACCTACCCCCCTGGTGGCGGGGTGCAAGCTTGTGGGGGCCCACATGCATCCCCTCCACTCATTCCAGCTCCCAGCCTCTTCTTCCACCTCCAGAAAAAAATGTTTCGCAGCTCAAGCCCGTGTTCTTGCTCATTTGGCTGTGATTTTCGATCTCCTTGCTCAAAGCACCATTCTCCGAACCGTTTTGGGTTAATTACTCCTTGGTAAGTGACTCCTCCATTGGTCCAATTAGTTTTTGCTCTAGTGCTTTATCCTTCGCGAATTCTTGCTACCTTGGTGACCCTGTTCTTGAGCTAGAAAAGTTGATTTTAGCTGGTCCCAAGTAGTTTTAGCGCGTGATACGGTCTCTAGGCACTAGTCGGAGTAGTTGCTACAAGGTGTGGTGGGTCTTTATTCACTTGCAAAAGGAAATTATGTTCAGGAGGAAGTTTCATGGTGGTTCCTCAAGTAAGAAGGGTCCCCGTCTCTCTTTTCGGGAGCCCAAACCTTTTCAACTAAGGGACGCACCAGTGCAACCATGTGAATGGCCTTCTGATGAGTTCATGATCGAAGTAGGTTTCAAGGATGAGTTTGATGCACTTGTCCACAATGCCGGGTTAGAAGAATTCCTCTCAGATAAATGTGAACAGTATGCTATGCTCACTGCCTCTTTCGTGCGTAGATTTAAATTCTTAGCTGGCCATGACTCATCCATACTGTTTGATCTGTACGATAAATCCTATATTGTGGGTCTCGAGGATTTCAATAGGATTTGCAAGTTACCCGATGGAGGTAGTGTTAATGATCCTCCTAAGTCTTCGGCCAGAGACTTTGTCTCCAGTATAACTGTTGGAGAAACTAGAGATATCACGCAAGCCACCATAGGAAGCATCCATTTCCCTGCCTTGCACTACCTTGCCCTCTTCATAGGTAGGTGCATTAACGGCAAGGGTGCACATTGTCACCTATGCGCTTCCGACCTTAGTATCCTTAAGAGCACAATAACAGGTGACAGGAGCTTCAATATGGGAGCTATTATAGCAAGGAGGCTGAATAAGAATGCCAGTGAGGGGGATTTCTTTGGTGGAGTTTATGCTACACGCTTAGCAAATTCTCTTGGAGTATCCATCCGTCCAGAAGACCCTCCTCTCCGTACAGCCTACCTTGATCGTGTCACTCTAACACGCTACCAGTTCCTTGAGAGAGATCATGGATCCCTCCTATACCGCTTGATATTTAACCGGCAGCGTGTTTTCCATATTACCCTTCCTGCTCCTGCTTTCTTTGACTTTCAGGTTAAACGAAGATACTACATAACCATAGGAGAGGCAGAGGAGTATGAGAGGGAGGCGACGGCTGCTCGACTTCATGAGGTAGCTATTCAGGCAGTGGCTGCAGCACTCCCGTATAACACCCATTATGACTTTGGGTTTTGCCAGGATCATCCATGGGAGTAGAACAAGCTAGGCCAAAAGCCTAAGCTTGGGGGAGTACGTGTTCTCACCGACTTCACATTCATGCTTATGCTTTCACTTTGTTAGCCGGTGTTTACACTTTGCCACTGTATTATCCATGCTAGTTTCCTTTTGTTTTCTTGTTTTCTTGATTTGTGTCCTTTTGAGAAAACGCAAAAATATTTTTCTTTCTTCTTTTACTTGTTGGGAGCTTTCCCGTGTAAATAGCTTTCTTTTTCTTTGTGTCAAGGTAGAAGATATTGGTTACAATGCTTAGTGGTTCTTACATGCTTACCTGTTTAGCTTTCAAAGAGCCATATTATTTTGTCTTCTCCTTTGTGTTTCCCCACAGATTCAGCTTAGTCCAATGCACTTATTATCGTTTTCATCATTCGATCGTGCAAATGAAAGGCAATAATGATGATATATGATGAAGTGACTGAGACTGAAAAGATGGTATGAACTCTATCTATTTTGTTTTTGTAAATATGACTAGCTTGTCGACCCAGATTTAGCTTTGTTGTGAGAGAACCATGTTTGCAATGACAACTTAGAGATCATAGTTTCTAATGCCATGCTTATTTAGCTGAGAGCTTCTAATGGTTTGTCTTGAATGCCAACATAGATTTTGAGATGGCTATGATGTAGTATGATAGGATGGTATTATCCTTTGAATATTTCAAGTGGCTTGACTTGGCGCATGTTCATGCATGTAGTTGAAACAAAATCAACATAGCCTCTATGATGTTTGTATTCATGGTGATTTATATCCTGTTCATGCTTGCATTTAATGTTAGTCAAACTCATTGCATCTTGATGACTGTTGTCACTCTCTAGTTGGTCGCTTCCCAGTCTTTTGCTAGCCTTCACTTGTACTAAGCGGGAATACTACTTGTGCATCCACTTCCATAAACCCATTCCATGAGAGTCCACCATACTTACCTATTTGCTGTATCTACCTGCCGTTCCAAGTAAATTTGCATGTGCCATTCTCTAAACCTTCAAGAAATAAATCTGTTTTGCATGCCCGAACCGCTCATGTGGTGACAGAGGGCTATTTGTATCTTCCATGCTAGGAGTGTTATCCTCGACATGTGTTTATTCACAGTCCTTCACGAGAAAGGGGCCGATATTTGGGATGCCCAGTTCCACGCCTAAATCGAAAACATAACTGTAAAACAAGACTCCCCCCGGGTTGATGTTAGTATGGACGGTACCCGAGGATTCGGCTAGCCGTGGAGTGTGATTGATTGGTGGTGGGGGAGTTAAAACTTTACTTTTCTGTTTGGGAACTGCCTATAGCATGAGTAGCATGGAAGATATTGAGAACTCTTGGTCATTGCGTTGAGAATGAAAGCATGCCACCCAAAATTTTTATCTCTGTTTTCAAAGCTCGAGCTCTGGCACCTCTACAAATCAATGCTTCCCTCTGCGAAGGGCCTGTCTATTAATTTTCGTGTCGAGTCATCCTCAGGGGGTGGGCCAGTGGGACACAAGCCCCTGCTCCGCCACCACCCCCTGGTGGCGGTGGGTAGGCTTGTGGGGCCCACAGGCACCTGTCGCCCCCAACTCCAACTCTATAAGTTGTCTTTCGTCCCAGAAAAAATAAAAAGAGAAGTTTTCGTCGCGTTTTCGATACGGAGGCGCCGCCACCACCTGTTGTTCATCTGGAGGGCAGATCTGGAGTCCGTCTTGGGCTCCGGAGAGGGGAAATCGTCGCCATCATCATCAACAACCTTCTTCCCCCTCCAATTCCATGAAGCTCTTCGTTGTTTGTGAGTAATCTATTCATAGGCTCGCTGGGCGGTGATGAGTAGGATGAGATCTATCATGTAATCGAGTTAGTTTTGATGGGGATTGATCCCTAGTATCCACTATGTTCTGAGATTTGATGTTGCTACTACTTTGCCATGCTTAATGCTTGTCACTAGGGCCCGAGTGCCATGATTTCAGATATGAAATTATTATGTTGCCACCAATATATGTGTGTTTTAGATTCGATCTTGCAAGTTGTAGTTACCTACTATGTGTTATGATCCGGCAACCCCGGAGTGACAATAACCGGAACCACTCCCGATGATGATCATAGTTTGAGGAGTTCATGTGTTCACCAAGTGCTAATGCGTTGGTCCGGTTCTTTATTAAAAGGAGAACCTTAATATCCCATAGTTTCCTTTTGGACCCCGCTGCCACGGGAGGGATGGACAATAGATGTCATGCAAGTTCTTTTCCCTAAGCACGTATAACGACACACGGAATGCATGCCTACATCACATTGACGAACGGGAGCTAGCCACATATCTCTCCGTGTTATAGCTGTTGCATGATGAATATCATCCAAACAAATCACCGACCCATTGCCTACGAGTTTGTCCTACTACTGCTGTTACTTGTCTTGCTCTGCTGCTACTACTGTTGCTACTGCTGTCACTTGTTTTGTTCTGCTGCTGCTGCTACTACTGTCGCTTGCTACTGTTGCTACTTGCTACTGCTGTCACTACTATTGCTCGTTACACTGCTGCTACCTGCTACACTGTTGGTTCGCTGACCGTTGACGGGAACTGACAACTTCCGTCAACGCGGCAACGGAGGCGCCATTGATACAATCATTAGGAATAGTCTGCTGTTAACAGATCGTTTCTGACACCGTTGTTATCATATTACTTTGTTGTTACTACTGTGCTTGCAGATACTAACCTTTCAGGTGTGGTTGAATCCGACAAATTCAGCTGCTAATACTTGGGAGTATACTCTCACCTCCTGAGGCGATCTACAAATTTGGGTCGAATACTCTACCCTCGAAAACTATTGCGAACCCACGCGCTGGTGGGCCATTAACAACATTCTTCCAGTTTCATTGCCGAGGAGTGCTATGAACATTCTTCTGGTGTTGTTGCAGGAGAAGGTTAGTTGTTATAAGCATTCGTCTAGCTAACGCCAGAGATTCCAGGATTAGCCCTTTTTTGGAGCCATTGCCAGGGAAGCACAACTGACGTCAGTATCCTGAGTAAGCATCCAAAAAACACAACGCTCGCAACCCGCCGTCGAGTCAATGATTTGATGAATGCGGGGAAGGGCGAAGGGATCCTTTGGACATGCTCTGTTGAGGTCGGTGTAGTCGATGGACATGCGGAAAGTGCCGTTCTTTTTTAGCACCACGACCGGGTTAGCCAACCATTCAGGATGAAAAATCTCGATGATGAATCCGGCAGCCAAAAGCCGGGCGACTTCCTCTCCAATTGCCTTATGTCGTTCCTCATTAAACCTGCAAAGATACTGCCGAACTAGCTTTACTTTGGGGTCGGTATTAAGATGGTGCTCAGCGAATTCTCTCGGTACACCTGGCATGTCAGAAGGTTTCCACGCGAAGATGTCCCGATTCTCAGGGATGAATTCGATGAGCGCGCTTTCCTATTTGGGATCCAGACCCATTCCAATAGTGAACTGCTTGGTTGAGTCGCCAGGCGTGAAGTCTATCACCTTGGTGTGATCCGTTGGTTTAAACTTGAGGGGCGGCTCAGAGTCAATTGTTGGCCTCTTGAGTGGCGTCATATCCGCCGGGTCAACATTGGGTTGGTGAAATCTGAGCTTCTCGGCCACGCAAGCCGTCTCGGCATAAACTGCGTCTCCTTCTTTGCACTCTTGGGCCATCTTCCTGTCTCCGTTGATCGTAATAGGCCCCTTAGGACTAGGCATCTTGAGCTTGAGATAAACATAACATGGGCGAGCCATGAATCGAGCGTAAGCCGGCCTTCCAAAAAATGGTGGTAAGGGCTCTTGATTTTGACCACCTCAAAAATGAGTGACTCGCTCCTGTAATTGGACTCTGTGCCAAAAGCCACGTTAAGTTTAATCCGCCCAATTGGATATGCCGACTTACCCGAAACAATGTCGTGGAAAACCGTGGACGACAGCATCAAGTCTTTCTCCGAGAAGTTCATCCTTTGAAAGGTATCTAAGTATAGGATGTTTATGCTGCTGCCACCATCCATAAGGACTTTGGAAAGGGTGTATCCTTCAACTTGGGGAGCCACGAGCAAAGCCAAGTCGCCAGGGTTATCAACTCGGGGCGGGTGATCCTACCTACTCCAGGTTATGGGTTCTTTGAACCAATGGAGGTACCTAGGTTGCGTCGGCTCAGCCACGCTGAAAGTTCTATGTTTCACCTTCTGGCCCCGTTTGCACGTGCTAGTGGTGAACACGTGATATTGCCCACTGTTCACCTCCTTAGGGTTATTCTGAAAACCGCTATTATCATCCTGTCGCTGGGGATCTCCTTGCGGGGGCGGTTGCTGAAACACTCCTTGCGGGTTATACCGCTGTTGGTTGTGAACTTGGTACTGTCCGCTATTAGGCTGTGACCAGCCCTGCGGACCCGGGTTAGGAAACCCGCCGAACGGGCTTTGGCGTGACCCGGGCGCGCCGAACTGCTCCTGTCGCTCGCCCTGATCGCCTCCTTGGCCTTTCTTGAGTGCCTCAGCTCGGAACTCCTTTATCCCATAGCAATCCTCCCAAGAGTGGGTTGCCGGTCCCTCAGCCGTAGCGTGCTGTGGCACGGGCCATTGAGCTTCTCATGATAGTTGTGTGGCTTCTTCCCACTGAAACCCCGCTTCTTCTGGCGCTGGTTTCCGTTGCCGGCATTGGTATTCACGACGAAGTCTGTAGGACCTTCCCGTTGTCTCCTCTTACCTTGCCCGCTGTGGTTGTGGTTACCCCGCCCTTGAAACTGGGAGTGACCTTTTGACGACTCGCCCCTCCTGGCGGTGCTAACCTTGTCATTGTCCTCCCGAGGATCCTTGGTGTCATCTAACTCGGCATATCTGGTGAGGGTGTCCATCAACTCGCCCATGTCCTGCACCTTGCGCTTAAGTCGCCCCAGCTTCAGTACCAAAGGCTCGTAATGGCAATTTTTCTCCAAAATCAGCACTGCCTGAGCCGCCGAGATGCCATCCGACAGATGAATGACCTCTGCAACTCGCCGTGTCCAATAATGGGCCGACTCATCCGGTCGCTGAATGCAGTGTTGTAAGTCGACGATGGTCATCGGGCGTTTGCAAGTCCCTCGGAAATTTTTGATGAAGCGCTCCTTTAACTCTGCCGAAGTGTTGATGGAGTTGGGTGGCAAGTTTTTCAACCATGTACGTGCCGTTTCTTCAAGCATCATAGTGATATACTTGGCGCAAACCGCCTCGTTCACGTCGAGCATGTCCATCGCAAGTTCGTAACTCTCGATCCATGACCCTGGCTCGAGATCTGGTGTGTAATTGGGTACCTTCCTTGGTCCTTTGAAATCTTTCGGCATCCGCTCATTGCGGGAGCAGGCATGAGACATGGCACCCCAATGTGCCTGCCTCCAGCATCGAGCGGTGCGGGAGGTGTGTGGGTATAAGTCGGATAGCCCTGACCTGCCGCAGCCGCCGTCTCCATCAGGCGTGCGCCGCATCCACAATGTCTTTGGCTCGAGTATCATGCACCCCGTGCGGGTTGGTCTGAGGCAAACGCTGTTGCCCACTGGTCACCACGGGTTCGTCCTCCTGGCGACTCCTGGTGTGACTCTCCTGGGGTGTGGAATGTAACCGGTCAAGGCTGTGTGAGTATTGCGCGTGTTGGACCACTGCTGTCTTCAGCATCTCGATGGCGTTTCTCGCCTCCACCTCGGCCGGGGAGTTTCCGTAGATCAGGAGGGACTCCAAGTGGCAGGTTGCCGCCAACACGTTATCCATGGGATTTGAGAAGTGGCCTCGTGGTGTCTAGAAGCGAGGTGCATGGGCATCCGTTGGTTGAGGTGGTGGCGGGTTAGGCGGTTGAACCTGACCTCCCCCTGGAGCGGCCTACAAGCGCCGATCGGGTCCCACCCCAGTAGTGCGTGGGGTGTCGAAGAGGCGAGTTGGATGTAGATCGGCCGGGAGGCGCCCGTGATGCCTCCTGTGATGAATAGCATCGGACGCGCGCTATTGTATCTCGGGCCGCCAACCTTCGGTGTTCAGACGTTCCATCTCCGCGGTGATCCGAGCCTGCTGTGCCGCCATTCTGGCGGCTTTCGCTTCCACGCCCCGCTGGGTTTTGGCCATTTCCTCCCGCAGCTTCGCCAGCTCGGCATTGATCGCTTCCTAATTCTCTGCCATCACAGCGGTTGTCATGAGTCTGGTGACCTCCGCCGTCAAGTTCGCCATGGCTTGAGCCGGAGTTTTCGACGACTCGCTAGTCTCGTTGTTGCCGGCCGGGTTTGGCTGAGGTTGTGTCACCCCCTCCATGTAGATGGCGATTTGTCGATGGGATCTTTCGAAGACCTCGGGGTCCATCGCCAAGGGCAAATCTCCGAGTTGTCCTTCGTACAAAGGGTGAATTGAATCTGTGTCGCCCATGGATGATTCGTCCTGTACGTTGGCTCCCTGCGTAAAACCGACGAAAACATGGCGTCTCCGGTCCTGACGTGTGATGGGGAGGAAGTACCTGGCCGGCTCGATGATGTCGGTGGAGGTGTCCGGCTCAGGCACGGGTGTTCCAATCATGCCGATGAAGATGTTAACCTTGCCGAAGGGGACTCTGTAACCAGATTCGATTGAATCAGCTTCAGGCCCCCACAGCCTGTTATCGATGTAGTACCTTCCGAGGCGGCTCTTCGTCATGATGCCGACCGTATAGCTTTCTCAACCTGGTAGGGCTCCCTTTGAGAACTCAACTGCACCGTGCGCTAGCCCCATGGTGGGCGCCAACTGTCGTGGTTTTGTCATGGCAGATGTCCTCGTGAAAGGACTTAGTGAAGGAGCCATCACACCTTGGTGGCGACTCAAAGGGGGTGAGCGAAAGCGAGACTCAGATTTACCCTGGTTTGACCCCTCGTGTGGAGGTAAAAGCCTACGTCCTGCTTTGTGTAGATTGATGATGGTTTCGATTACAAGGAGGGCGTAACTCGCCTGACCTAGCTCTCGATGATTTCTAACTTACTCTATCTTCCCCAGGGACTCGCCTTTATATACAGGTCGAGGCCTTAGGGTTTACAAGAGTCCTAA
Organism: Hordeum vulgare subsp. vulgare; assembly: GCF_904849725.1. NCBI lineage: Eukaryota > Viridiplantae > Streptophyta > Magnoliopsida > Poales > Poaceae > Hordeum > Hordeum vulgare. The sequence continues at coordinate 346,480,229 of NC_058524.1, read as the reverse complement.
CCATGCTACAGATCGTGGTTTTCCTTATCTCTAAGTCGCCGTGCTTTCCTAGACTGGAAACCTCCTTGGCGGCCTATGCTCTGCATCGCTTCTGAAGCGCCATCCGGCTCCTTGGCCCGTGGGCCAAGGCTTGCATTACCAAAGGATGAGTCGCCCCTTTAGTGACCCGACCTAGTTAGGGCGGGTTACACCGCAGTAATATCCCCAACAGCTGCCTTTTGGTGTTGCTCTTTATGCAAAAGGAATGTGGATGGTTTATAAATGTGACCAAACTTGTTGCCGAATTGATTGGAAGCTAATTAATATAAGGTGGTAATATAACAATTACCACTAGTCTCATGAACTCCCTTGTGTTCGGGTCCGTGTAAAAGACCTTATTGACGGGTCCCACTTGTGCTGGGCCCTGATCCAGTCACGCTCCTGCAGGTCGTTGAACTCCGCCAAGGTGTGTGGGATTCCATGAATTTCTCATTCGACGTCCTCCTTGGCCCATACATGCCTCTTCCCCTCGTAACCATGGCTTCTGAGGCGGTGGACATGCGTGTTCCTCGCCTATAGCTCCTTCATTTTATCCGACTTTTGTTGTGCTTCTTCTCTAGTGGAAGTCTCCTTGAATTTTTCGAAGTCCTCTTCCATTAGTGGCAGATTGTCAGCATGAATCTTGGACCACAGTTCATTGTTCATAATCGATTTTTCACCCTTGCTTTCTAGGAGGACAAGGCGTTGGTGAACGTCACCATTGCCTTGCTTTTTATCTTTGTCATGGGTTCGTCCGGGGAACAAGAATCTATTGTGCAACTTCGTTAGGAGCGTCTGCTCCATATGTGGTATCTTCTTGAACTTTTCGTCGTTGATGTTTGTGGTTTCCCTGAGGATGCATCCTAGTTGATTGCCATAGGACTTGCGCGCTGACTCCAGCATCGTTAGCTCTAATTTCGTGGGGTTCATCTCCGTGACCACAATTTGTCCGGTGCCGAGCGTGTTTGGTTTTCTTGCCCTCTTCAGCTTCGGTCCTTCACCGGGTACATCAACATCATCGCCGGTCTTGGTGTCGGTGCCACTATCGCTACCGGTGGCGGTGTCGGTGTCGTGGTTGGTCTCATTGCCACCCTGCATCCGCATGTCCCGTTGGTCCAGGTAATCGAAATAATGATTTGCTTCCTCAAAATGGCCTTCTTCGTGGCGACTAGAACCCCCGGCTTCATCGTGGCTAGACATATTAATTTCCTACGAGTATTTAAGTATAATAGTTTAATTCTAGGTCGAATAACATGAATAATAAAAGGGGGACTATATTTGGTCGGAATGTTGATTCGTTTCCCTTTTCGGCAATTCCCGCGCACTCCATATGTCCTAGTTTCTAGGACAAGTCATGCCAAAATTTACGGAAATTTTCGGCATCACCTTTGCTAAAAAGTGGACATATGGAGCGCTTGAAATTTGCCGGAAACGGAAATGAACCAACATTCTGGCAAAACATAGGTCACTCGGACATTCCGGCAAAAACGACCAACATTACTTCACGGAGTACTTAAATAACACAAAACAATATGTGATGAATTAACACAAACTTCGCAAGCGAAATTAATACCAATAGCAATTAATGAAAAAAATAAAAAAAACAGATTTAATCTAGCACACTAGCTAACTTATTTCTTCTTCTCCTCCTCTATTTTATTCTTTTTGTCCTCCTCTTCTTCTTCCTTTTCTTCTCTTCTTCTTCTTCATCATCATCATCTTCTTCTTCTTCTTCTTCTTCTTCTTCTTCTTCTTCTTCTTCTTCTTCTTCTTCTTCTTCTTCTTCTTCTTCTTCTTCTTCTTCTTCTTCTTCTTTTCTTCTCCTCTTTTCCTTCTCCTCTTTTTCTTGTACTTCTCCTCTTCTTCTACTTTTAATCTTCTTCTATTTTTCCTCTTCTTCTCCACTCCTCCTCTTCTTATTCTCCTAACCCTAACCCTAACCTAATTCTAAATATTACTAACCCTAATAACCTAGCACTAACCTAATAACAATAGAAATTAAATGAAAAAAAATAATAATAAACAGAATTAACCTAGCAGAAAATAATACTTCTCCTCTATTTCTTGTTCTCCTCTCCTCCTCCTCTTCCTCTCCTCCCCCTCTTCCTCTACTTCTCCTCCTCTTCTTACTCTCCTTCTTCTTCTTCTGGAGGGGGTTGAGGGGCGAGCAGGAGAGGGTGGCGCAGTGTTACCTGGAGGGGGCGGCGGCGTGTGGAGCGGGCGGCGGTGGCGACGAGCAAACGAGGGGTGCGGAGGCGTTCGGTGGCAACGACGGCGAGCACAGCAGGGGGCCGCGATGGCGACACTGGAGGAGGGCGATTGGGGAGAGAGGCACGAGTGGAGGGAGTTAGAATTTTTTGAGCCGGTTTAGTAAACATAGTAGTTGCGGTGGATTGGTTCCAGCGCTACTGCTAACTTAGCTGTAGCGCTGGTTCTAATCCAGCGCTATTGCTAAATGCCCTAGGACAAACAGGAGTACAACTGGATTGATTCCAGCGCTACCTTTTGGCAATCCAGCTGTGCTGCTAACATTATTTTCTATATTTTTTCCTTTTTATTGTTTTTCTTTATTATTTTTTGTTTTTATTATTTTAATTTCCTTTTTATTATTTTACTTTACTTTTTATTATTTTCCTTTCCTTTTCTGTTTTCTTTTATTTTGTATTGCTTTCTCCCTTTTGTTTTTGTTTTTTGTTTTTAGTTTTTATCCCGACGGCCTCTCGCACGGAGTCAACGACATGAACGTACGTCTCGCTCCCACATTGCGCGAATATTACCGTAACCATGTGTTATTTTTTACACAAAATACATACATATATATAAATGATTGTTTCTCAGCTGCGTCGAAGACGTTTCACATTGAACTTGTTTCCTTTCTTGTTCGTTGTGTTGATTCTTCTTTTCCGGCAGCACGAAGTACGATCTTTCTTAGGTAATGTAGTCTTGATTCTTCTTTTCACGTATGCTTCATCATCATCGTCATCTTCCCTCGTCGGGGTGCCATATTGGTCGTAGTCTTCCTCGTTGGTGACTCCATCCATTCCGATGATGTGACTTTTGCCTCTCCTCACGACAACATGGCTCGGATTCATCGAATCGGTTATGAAGAAGCATTGTGTCATGTGCTTAGCGTGTATCCATGGCCCAGTTTTGGCGATGCCGTTAACGTTCATGGTAGCACTCTTTGCGTCGGCTATAGACATGGTAGTGAAATACTTGTTTTGTCTTACGACGGCCTTAGCCCACCTCACCTCGAACATCGTCGCATCGTGCCTTGCAGCATAGTTAAGCTCCCATATCTCTTCAGTCCTTCCGTAGAATTTTTCAGTTGTGCCATTGGAGTCGGTCACACACTCAATCGTCACCCCTAAGTTCTCGTAATCGCTGTCCTTATCTTTGGCCTCCGTGTAGAACGTGTACCCGTTGATATCGTATGCCTCATAGGACACGAGTTTGGACGCGGGTCCATGTGCTAAGACGTGTATGAGGAACCCGTCCGCACTGCCCTCTTCCGGGGGATTAGCACGAACCTGCTATTTGAACTAATGCAAGAAAGTGGCATTGTGCTCTACAGTAACTTCGTCGTCCGTCTTACGCATCCCCTGATCACGGTACTTCTTTGCAATGATTTCTTTGTGCAGTTTCACATAATCATCTACCACATCTAGGTGTTGTAGCACTACTAAGTTAGCCATGTTAAAGTCGTCCCATCAATCCGAGTAGTCCACGTACAATTCCCTCCGTCCATTGTTGTGACCTTCTACTCCGAGCCTCCCATGGTGCTTGTTGTCGGGCAAACCAACAACAAGGTCTTCTGTGCCTATAAAATTCTTACAAGAGGAGATGCACTCTTCGATTAGATACCCCTGGATGATGCTCCCCTCGGGATGGTACATGTTACAAATGAATCCTTTGATGACCCCATTCATCCTCTCAAAGGACATCATGTTGTGAAGGAATGTAGACCCGAGATCGATGATGTCGTCCATGATGTGGACACACAGATGCACCATGACATCAAAGAACACGGGTGGGAAGTACATCTCAAGCTCACATAGTATGACAACGATCTCTTCCTGTAGCCTTCGGAGCTGCTTCACACTGATGGACTTTCGTGAGATAACGTCAAAGAAGTTGCAGAGACCAGTAAGCGTCTCACGGTCGTGCTTGTCTATTGTCCCTCTAATGGAAACCGGGAGTATCTGCATCATCATCACGTGACAGTCGTGAGACTTCATCCAGCTGAACCTTTTCTTCTTGGTGTCTAGAAATCTACTCATGTTCCCACAGTAATCAGAACTGACTTTGATTCTCGTAAGGAACTTCAGGAATTGATCGATCTCCTTCGGACTTAAGGTGAATGAAGAAGGGGGGCAACAATTCTCCTCCTTCTTGTTGTCTTTTCTTCCCCTTGGCCCCACCGCCGTCTCCATCTCCGTCTCCTCCGTCGACTTTTTACGGGGCATGTGGAGATCCCCCTAATCTCCAAATCTTCCAAGTCTTTCCTTGCCTTCGGCCCATCCTTGGTCTTCTCCGACATGTTCAACACTGTTCCAAGCAAGATCTCGAGGACATTCTTCTAATATGCATTTGATCAAGTCAATGAGGCATGTCTTTATTGGGCCAGTACTTCAAGTCCCAGAAAACATACCTTGTTTTCCATACCTTCAGCAGCGGCTCCGACACCTTTTCTATCTTTCTCGGCGTGGGGCAGTGTTGCCAGTTATTAAACAACTCATTGATTTCGGCGTCACTCCTCTTACATGGAGGTCCTCGATGCTCAGCCAAACCATTGAATAGATCTCCTCGTTTTCTTCACGGGTCATCCTTTTCGAGCCATCTACGATGCCCCATGTACACGATTTTCCCAAACTCGCCATCTTTCGTTGATGTAAGCTGTTGAGACGTTGTATCATCTATGCACCTCGTGCATCCGCGGTATCTGTGGCACACCTGGCCTGAGGTGTACCCGTAACCGAGATAGTCGTGCACCTTCGTCATCAGTGCAACTCTCGTATAGAAATATTATCTTGTGCTGGCGTCCCATGTCTTGACCGGCGATTTCCATAAAGTGTCTAGCTCCTCTTTTGGAAGCCCCGGTTGTTTCGTCCCTTGAATCAGAATGCTCATGTGTCTGTACTTTGTCTTCATACACTTCCATGGGGGGAGTTTATACATCCATACAAAAACGAGCCATGTGTTGTGGTTGGTGCTCTGTTTTCCAAACGGATTCATGTCATCGGTACACACACCAAGCACGATGTTCCTCGCGTCTTCTCCAAAAAACCGATACTTGGCGTTGAATAATCTCCACTTGCTAGCATCTACGAGATGTCTCAGCTTCGGATCATCTCCATCATCGGGCTTCTTCCTCTCCGCGTGCCAGCGCATGAGCATTGCTTCCCAAGGATCTACGAAATACCACTGCAGACGGGGAGTGATCCGAAAGTAACATATAACATTCCGATGAGCTTTCTTTCCTGCCTTCTTGTATCGAGAAGCATTGCACTCTGGACACGTGGTTTTTTCCGCGTGCTCCCCCCGATAAATGATGCAATCGTTGATGCATGCATGGTATCTACTATGCGGTAGATCAAGAGGGAAAACAATTTTCTTGGCCTCATCGCCACTAGTAGGACACATGTTCCCTGTGGTAAGAACAGTATTATGTAGATACTTCAAATGCTCATCGAGGCTTTTGTTTGTCCATTTGTTCTTGGCCTTCGTCTTTAGAAGTTCTAGCGTGAAACTCAAGCGAGTAACCTCGGGGGAACAACCGTCATATAATGGAGGCTTCAAGTCTACTTCAAGTTGCGCCAGCTTGGCCTCCTCTCTAGAAGCAAATCTGTCGCTAGTCGTACTCTTGCGAATGAGGTCTCGAACATGAGGGTCCTGCACGACTGAACTTAGTAGTGTTGAAGTCTGCGGCATGTCTGTCGCCTCTTGTCCACCATGTCCGGACTCTACTTCTTCATCGTGTCCAGAATCTTCTTCGCCGCCATTTCCGGACTCTTTCCCACCGTCGTGTTCGGACTCTTCACCGGCGCCGTGTCCCGCGCCATCGTCTTCGTGTTGATCGGCCATCTCTTTGTTTAGTCCCATGTTGTTATTCCCTGCATGTGGACGTCCTCATCATCATCTTCACTTATCCACCGAGTATAGCCATCCATCAAACTATTGATCAGCAAGTGGGCCTTCAAACGACCACCATCAAAAGGGTTCAAAACTACTCCTTCTTTGCATTTTGTACACGGACATCTAATCCCAGTCCGTTTATTTGCATAGATGTCCATCACCGCGGATTGCAAGCATCGCTATGATACATGTCCGTTTATTTGCATATATGTCCGTTTATTTGCATACAATGTAATGCTATGATGATAGATCGCTTGAGTGACTTGATGTTTAGAATTGCTAATGATGTTGAAGGTCTAGGTAAACATGCTTCCATGGTTCATACTCAACTAGACCAAGTTGATGAGTCACAAAATGATTTGTTTGCTAAATTAAATGAAAATATTAATGACCATCCTGTTAGAGTAATGACTAGAGGAGGTAGAATGACTCATGAATCTCTTTATCTTGAAGGTCATCCTAAAAGAATTGAACAAGACTCTGAGAGAATTAAAGATGATGCACCTAGTCCTTCTAAAATAAAAATAGAAAGGAAAATCATAGGACTTATGCATGCTTCTAGTGAACATGTTATAGAAAAAACCTGCTAAAACATAATGATGTTTCAATTTCTGATGTTGAGACACAATGTGGTAGTGAACATTCACCTAGTCATGATGAGAATGATGATGTTAACAATGATGTTCACTTAGATGCTCAACCAGATAATAATAAAGAATTTGATAATGATGTGGAAAGAGAACCTGTTGAAGATCTTGATAACCCACATCCTAAAATAAACGTTATGAGAAGAAAGTCTTTGTTGCTAGAAAACATGGTAAGGAAAGAGAGCCATGGGTTTAAAAACCCATTTCATTCCCTCGTAAGCCTTCTAATAGTAAGGACGAGGAGGAGTTTGAATACTTTGCTGAAATGATTAGACCTGTCTTTTTGCGCACTCGCTTGACTGATATTTTGAAAATGCCTCCCTATGCTAAGTATATGAAGGACATTATTACCAACGAAAGAAAGATACCTGAAACTAAAATTGCCACCATGCTTGCTAATTATTCTTTTGATGGTGGAGTGACTAAGAATTTGGGAGATCTGGGTATACCCACGATACCTTTCCCCATTAAATGAAGTTATATTAAAACTACTTTGTGTGATTTAGGAGCTGGTGTTAGTGTTATCCCTTCCTCTTTATATAAAAAACTTTATTTGAATAAGCTTAAACCTACTGAGATATCCTTGCAAATGGCTGACAAATCCACTATATACCTATTGTAATTTGTGAGGATGTCCCTACCGTGGTTCCAAATGTTACTATCTTGACAGACTTTGTTATTCTTGAGATGCCCGAGGACGACAACATGTCGATTATACTTGGTAGACCCTTTTTAAGTACCGGAGGGGCTGTTATTGATTGTAAAAAGCTAGGTTACTTTTCATGTCAATGTAAAACAACATACGGTTCATTTTGCGAAGAAACATGCTTCGGTAAATAATATTAATGTCATTGAGCCAATTGCCACAATCACTATTGGAGGGTTCAAATTTTCTCTTCCTACTACCAAGAAGAAATATGATATTATTATTGTTGGGGATATGCAAATCCCCATTGAAGTAACTTAGTGTTATATGAAAATTCTTTGGTTTCATGTCAATCGAAAACGGTTATTAATAAGACTTGATCAACCTTATTAATGGATCCTTTTTGAAAGACATGTGGTTGATGACTTTAGTAAGCACAACTTTTTTCTACCATTACTTTAGTCTTTGTTATTCTTAGTTAAGTAAAACAAAATGCCATGATTATCCTATTTTTTGAGTTTCCCGTGCAATAAAAATGACCCAAAAATAAAAATTCTCATAATGCCACAAAATTTTAACATGATTTTTTCTAGAATATTTTAAAAAATGTGCTAAAACACCCTAGGGGGTGCACCGTTGGTGCCAAGCCAACAGGGCACGCCCACCCCCCTAATATTGCCCTGATGGCTTGTGGGCCCCATAGGGACCCACTCACTTATCTATTCATCCCACTCCTTCTCCTACCTCTAGAGAAAAATCCTAGTGGCACTCCCTCTCAGGTTATTGCTCACAAACCTGAGATTTTCGATCTCTTTGCTCAGAACTGTGTTTCCGAAACTATTTTGAGGGATTGCTCCTTGGTATGTGATACGTCCATTTTGCATCATGCTTTCATGTTGATATTTGTTGCTTCTTGGGCTGTTATATTACTTGTGGTTCCATATTTATGCCTTTTCTCTCTTATTTTGCAAGGTTTATTTGAAGAGGGAGAATTCACGCAGCTGGAATTCTGGACTAGAAAAGGAGCAAATCCTAGTCCACTATTCTGCACATCACCAAATGCCCTAAAAAGTTACGTGGATTTTTTCTAGATTATATAAAAAATACTGGGCGAAAGAACTACCGGAGGGGGCTGCCAGGGCGCCACAAGCCCTGACACCACCACCCCCTGGTGGCAGAGTGGGGGCTTGTGGGCTCCCTGACGGCCCACTAGCCCCCTCTTTTGCTATATGAAGCGTCCTGGTGCAGAAAAAATCAAGGGGGAGCTTTTTCGTGGTTTCGCCGCCGCCACGAGGAGGAACTTGAGCACATCCAATCTTGAGCTCCGGCAGGACGATCCTGCCGGGGAAACTTCCCTCTCGGAGGGTTGAATCGTCGGCATTGTCATCACCAACACTACTATCGTCGGAGGGGAGGCATGTTCATCAACATCTTCATCAACACCATCTCCTCTCCAATCCCTAGTTCATCTCTTGTAACCAATCTTCGTCTCACGACTCCGATTGGTACTTGTAAGGTTGCTAGTAGTGTTGATTACTCTTTGTAGTTGATGTTAGTTGGATTACTTGGTGGAAGAGTTTATGTTAAGATCCTTGATGCTATTCATTACACCTCTGATCATGATTATGATTATGTTTTGTGAGTAGTTACTTTTGTTCCCGAGGACATGGGATAAGTCATGTTAATAATGGTGATGTGAAGTTGATATTCGTTCGGTATTTTGATATGTTGTATGTTGTCTTTTCCTCTAGTGGTGTTATGTGAACGTCGACTACATAACACTTCACCATATTTGGGCCTAGAGGAAGGCATTGGGAAGTAGTAAGTAGATGATGGGTTGCTGGAGTGACAGAAGCTTAAACCCCAGTCTATGCGTTGCTTCGTGAGGGGCTGATTTGGATCCACTAGTTTAATGCTATGGTTAGACTTTGTCTTAATTCTTCTTCTGTAGTTGCGGATGCTTGCGAGAAAGGTTAATCATAAGTGGGATCTTGTCCAAGTAAGGGCTGTACCCAAGTGCCGGTCCACCCACATATCAAACTATCAAAGTAACGAACGCGAATCATATGAACATGATGAAACTAGCATGACAGAAATTCCCGTGTGTCCTCGGGAGCGTTTTTCCTCCTATAATACCTTGTTCAGGCTTGTCCCTTGCTACAAAAGGGATTGGGCAACTTGCTGCACCATTGATACTACTTGTTACTTGTTACTCTTTGCTTGCTACGTTTCACCTCGCTACACATTCACTTGTTACCGCTACTTTCAGTGCTTGCAATTATTACCTTGCTGAAATCCTCTTATCAGAGCCTTCTGCTCCTCGTTGGGTTCGACACTCTTACTTATCGAAAGGACTACAATTGATCCCCCATACTTGTGGGTCATCAAGACTCTTTTCTGGCGCCGTTGCCGGGGAGTTGAGCGCCTTTGGTAAGTGGAAATTGGTAAGGAAACATTTTTATACTGTGCTGAAATTTATTGTCACTTGTCACTATGGAAACTGTTTCTTTGAGAAGTTTGTTCGGGGTATCTTCACCATGAACGGAAGCAGGAGGAATTGCTCCTCAACCTGAGGTACCTACTGAAAATATCTTTTATGAAATTCCTTCGGGTATGCTTCAGAAACTGCTGGCTAATCCTTTCACAGGAGATGGATCTTCACATCCAGACTTGCATCTAATCTATGTAGATGAAGTTTGTGGTTTATTTAAGCTTGCAGGTTTTCCCGAGGATAAGGTAAAGAAGAAAGTCTTTCCTTTATCTTTGAAGGATAAGGCGTTGACATGGTATAGGCTATGTGATGATACTGGATCATGCGGCTACAATCGGTTGAAATTGGAATTTCATCAAAAGTTCTATCCTATGCATTTAGTACATCGTGATCGGAACTTTATTTATAACTTTTGGCCTCGTGACAGGGAAAGCATAGCTCAAGCTTGGGGAGGCTTAAATCAATGCTATATTCATGCCCCAATCATGAGCTCTCGAGAGAAATCATCACTCAAAACTTTTATGCTCGGCTTTCTCATGAAGATCGTACCATGCTTGACACTTCTTGTGCCGGTTCTTTTATGAAGAAGGATATTGATCACAAGTGGAATTTATTGCAGAGAATCAAACACAACTCTGAAGATTGGGAGCTGGAGGAAGGTAAGGAGTCAGGTATGAATTTCCAGTTTGATTGCGTTAAATCTTTTGTTGAGACAAACACTTCTAGAGATTTTAGCGCTAAGTATGGACTTGACTCTGAGATAGTAGCTTCTCTATGTGAATCTTTTGTTGCTCATGTTGATCTTCCCAAAGAGAAGTGCTTTAAATATCATCCTCCTGTAGAAAGCAACATAGCCAAAACCAATCTAGTTGAGGAGAAAGTCATTGCTTTTAGTGATCCTGTTGTTCCTTGTGCTTACACTGAGAAACCACCATACCCTGCTAGGATAAAGGATTATTCTAAATCTCCAACTGTGATACGTAGGGGTTACATTAGACCACTTGCACCCCCTAAGGAAATTAGAGTTGAACCTAGTGTTGCTATTATCAAAGATCTCCTCTCAGAGCGCGAAGAGAAGAAGTTACTAAAAACTCGGAGGAAGCACCACACTGCCATTGGATATACTCTTGATGATTTTAGGGGTATTAGTTCTACTCTATGTTAGCACAAGATTAAAACCGATCCTGACTTTAAACCAGTTGCTGATCATCAAAGGAGATTGAATCCTAAGATGAAACAGGTTGTTAGAAAAGAAATATTAAAGCTTCTGGAAGTAGGAATCATTTATCCTCTTGCTCATAGTGATTGGGTAAGTCCAGTACATTGCGTACCTAAGAAGGGAGGTATCACCGTCATTCCTAATGATAAGGATGAAATAATCCCACAAAGGATTATTACCGGCTATAGAATGGTGATAGACTTCCGGAAACTGAATCAGGCAACCAGGAAAGATCATTATCCTTTGCCGTTTATCGACCAAATGCTAGAAAGGTTATCAAAGCACACTCGCTTCTGCTTTCTAGACGGTTATTCAGGTTTCTCGCAGATACCTGTTGCACAATCTGATCAAGTGAAAACCACTTTCACCTGACCTTTCGGTACCTTTGCCTATAGACGTATGCCTTTTGGCTTATGTAATGCACCTGCCACCTTCCAAAGATGTATGATGGCTATATTCTCTGACTTTTGTGAAAAGATTGTCGAGGTTTTCATGGATGACTTCTCTGTTTACGGGTCTTCCTTTGATGATTGCCTCAGCAACCTTGATCGAGTCTTACAGAGATGCGAAGAAACCAACCTCGTCTTGAATTGGGAGAAGTGCCACTTTATGGTTAATGAAGGTATCGTCTTAGGACACAAGATCTCTGAAAGAGGCATTGAAGTTGACAAGGCTAAGGTTGATGCAATTGAGAAAATGCCTTGCCCCACAGATATCAGAGGTATACGAAGTTTCTTAGGTCATGCTGGTTTCTATAGAAGGTTCATTAAAGACTTCTCTAAGATTTCTAGGCCTCTTACCAACCTCTTGCAGAAGGATGTTCCTTTTGTTTTTGATGAGGATTGTGAGGAAGCTTTCGAAATACTTAAGAAGGCTTTGATGACCGCACCTATTGTTCAACCACCTCACTAGAACTTGCCCTTTGAAATCATATGTGACGCTAGTGATTATGCTGTTGGTGCTGTTCTAGGACAAAGAGTTGACAAGAAGTTGAATGTCATTCACTACACTAGTGGAACTCTAGACAGTGCCCAAAGAAACTATAGGACCACGGATAGCAGTCGTGTTTGCATGTGAAAAGTTCAGATCTTACATAGTTGACTCCAAAGTCACTATTCACTCTGATCATGCTGCTATTAAGTACCTTATGGAGAAGAAGGATGCTAAGCCTAGGCTTATCAGATGGGTTCTCCTGCTACATGAATTTGATTTGCACGTCGTTGACCGAAAGGGTGCTGATAACCCTGTAGCAGATAACTTGTCTAGGCTAGAGAATGTCCTTGATGACCCACTACCTATTGATGACAACTTTCCTGATGAGCAATTAAGTGTCATCCGCACTTCACTTAGTGCACCGTGGTATGCCGATTATGCAAACTATATCGTAGCCAAATACATACCACCCAGTTTCATCTATCAGCAAAAGAAGAAATTCTTCTTTGATTTGAGACACTACTTTTGGGACGATCCTCACCTTTATAAGGAAGGAGTAGATGGTGTTATTAGACGTTGTGTGCCTTAACATGAACAGGGACATATCTTGCAGAAGTGTCATTCCGAAGCCTACGGAGGAGACCATGCTGGAGATAGAACTGCCCATAAGGTATTGCAATCATGTTTCTATTGGCCCACTCTCTCCAAGGATGCTCGTAAGTTTGTCTTGTCTTGTGATGAATGCCAAAGAATAGGGAACATCAGTAAGCGTCAAGACATGCCTATGAACTATTCACTTGTCATTGAACCATTTGATGTCTTGCTCTTTGATTATATGGGACCCTTCCCGAGTTCCAACGGGTACACTCACATCTTAGTTGCTGTGGATTACATTACTAAGTGGGTAGAAGCTATCCCCACTAAAAATGCTGATCACCACACCTCTATTAAGATGCTTAAACAAGTCATATTCCCAAGATATGGAGTCCCTAGATACTTGATGACTTATGGCGGTTCACACTTCATTCATGGTGTTTTCCGCAAGATGCTAGGTAAGTATGATGTAAACCATAGAGTTGCATCTCCTTATCATCCTCAGTCTAGTGGTCAAGTGGAGTTGAGTAATAGGGAGATCAAGTTGATCTTACAAAAGACCGTCAATAGATCTCGAAAGAACTGGTCTAGCAAACTTGACGATGCAATATGGGCTTATAGGACTGCTTATAAGAATCCCATGGGCATGTCACCGTATAAAATGGTTTACGGTAAGGCCTGTCATTTACCTCTTGAGCTGGAACACAAAGATTATTGGGCAATCAAAGAGCTCAAGTTTGATTTCAAATTTGCCGGTGAGAAGCGGTTGTTTGATATCAGCTCGTTAGATGAATGGAGAGCCCGGGCATATGAGAATGCCAAGTTGTTCAAGGAAAAGGTTAAGAGATGGCACGACAAACGAATACATAAACGAGAGTTCAATGTCGGTGATTATGTCTTGCTATACAATTCTCGTTTGAGATTCTTTGCAGGCAAGCTTCTCTCTAAATGGGAAGGTCCCTATGTTATCGATGAAGTATATCGTTCCGGTGCCATCAAAATCAATAACACGGGAGGAAATTTTCCTAGAGTGGTAAATGGGCAAAGAATCAAGCATTACATCTCTGGTACTCCCATAAATGTTGAGACCAATATCATCAATGTCATAACTCCACAGGAGTACATAAGGGATGTTTATCAGCCTGTTTGAGACCTTGAAAACGAAGATGTATCAGTTTCGGTAAGAAATTGGACTCCGATACTTTTCCAATAGGAAATTTCTTCCGTTTTGGAATTTTTGGAAAATTAGAAAAATAAAAAGTAGTCCGGAGAGCGAACGAGGCATCCACAAGCCCTGCCACCGCCCCTATCCCCCTGGTGGCGGAGGGCAAGCTTGTGGGCACCTCGTGTGCCTCCCGGACTCCGTTTTCTTGAGGAGGACTCCTTGTCGCCCAGAAAAAAAATCAATATATAGTTGCCCGAAGGTTTTGATCTCCATATTGCGTAGTTTCCCTCTGTTTTCGTTTCGAGCCTGTTTCTGTGATAGATCTAGATCATCATGACTTCCCCAAACGTTCCTAAGGACAAGATCTTCGAGAAGGTCATCAATCCCTACCTCACGGATGTGTTGAAACACCCTCAATCTATCAAGATGAGCGAGGGGATGTTGCACATCCGTGATGTTGAGGGGCCTAAGAAGACTGGAAGCATGGAGACGAGGCTCGAAGCAATGGAGCAACGAGTCTTCAAGTGCCAAGGGATGGTGGAGCGTGGACTCAACGCCAACCACACGATGATCACGGAGTTCACTAGCAATCACAAGATGGATGCCATTGATATTGGGAAACACCTCTCCAGGCATTACGATAGGGTTGACCAACTTCAGGGCCAGATCTATGACCTGCAGAATCAAAACTGTGAGTATGAGTACAGATTTAAATCAATAAGGTTGGCTGTAGATTTGAGGATTCCGGCGACTCGTTCATCCTGCCATGATGGAGCACCTATGCCTTGGAAGACGGAGGATCAGACTACTCCGACAACAACACTACCATCACCACTAAAGGAAGACAACTAAGCATTGGTATGGGCAACCCCCTTGGCTTCTGCCAAGCTTAGGGGAGTTGCACTGGTATCGTATCACCTTTATATCTTTTGCTTTTACCTTTGTTTTAGTTCTTTCCTTTGTCAGTTTTTATTTCTTCTTTTAGAGTAATAAGTCTTTAGTTTTTAGTTTGAGTCTTTTCCTTTTGTCTCTCCCCCGATGTATTTGAGCTTACGAGCTATATAATAAAGAGTGTCTTAGTTAAGGGATTTGCTTTGTGCCATGATCAAAAAGTATGAAAAGAACGATAGCATGAAAGATCATGAGACGATCTTACGGAAAGTGATAACTTCACTTATGACACGTATGATGATTGAAATTGTTGAGAATAAATCAACATAGACATTAGTCATTGTTGCAATTAATAAGAAGTAATAAGGAAAGAGAGGTTCACATATAAATATATCATCTTAGACACTTTTTACAATTGTGAGCACTCACCAAACTATTACATGCCTAGGAGTAGATGTTGGACAAGGAAGACAACATAATGAATTGTGTTTGCTTGGTTCCAAACAATGTTATATGATTAGAGATCCCTTAGCACGTGGCGATTGCTTCCACCTCATATTAGCCAAAACTCCCGCACCAAGTAGAGATACTACTTGTGCATCCATAAACCTCCAACCAGTTTTGCCATGAGAGTCCACCATACCTACCTATGGATTGAATAAGATCCTTCAAGTAAGTTGTCATCGGTGCAAGCAATAAAAATTGCTCTCTAATATGTATGATCTATTAGTGTGTGGAAAATAAGCTTTGTATGAACTTGTGATGAGGAAGGCATAAAAGCGACAGACTGCATAATAAAGTTCTTTGTCACAGGAGGCAATATAAAGTGACGTTCCTCCGCACTAAGAGGACACGCATTCAAACCTCAAAAGTGCATGACAACCTATGCTTCCCTCTGCGAAGGGCCTATCTTGTACCTTTACTTTTTACCCTGGTAAGAGTTATGGTGATCTTCACCAATTTCTGGGCGAAAGAACTACCGGAGGGGGGCTGCCTGGGCGCCACAAGCCCTGACACCGCCACCCCTGGTGGCGGAGTGGGGGCTTGTGGGCTCCCTGACGGCCCACTGGCCCCCCTCTATTGCTATATGAAGGGTCCTGGTCCAGTAAAAATCAAGGGGGAGCTTTTTCGTGGTTTCGCCGCCGCCACGAGGCGGAACTTGAGCAGATCCAATCTAGAGCTTTGGCAGGACGATCCTGCCGGGGAAACTTCCCTCCCGGAGGGGGGAATCGTCGCCATCGTCATCACCAACACTCGTATCATCGGAGGGGAGGCATCTTCATCAACATCTTCATCACCACCATCTCCTCTCCAAACCCTAGTTCATCTCTTGTAACCAATCTTCATCTCACGACTCCGAGTAGTACTTGTAAGGTTGCTACTAGTGTTGATTACTCTTTGTAGTTGATGCTAGTTGGATTACTTGGTGGAAGAGTTTATGTTAATATCCTTGATGCTATTCATTACACCTCTGATCATGATTATGATTATGTTTTGTGAGTAGTTACTTTCGTTCCTGAGGACATGGGATAAGTCATGTTAATAATAGTCATGTGAATTTGATATTCGTTCGGTATTTTGATATGTTGTATGTTGTCTTTTCCACTAGTGGTGTTATGTGAACGTCGACTACATAACACTTCACCATATTTGGTCCTAGAGGAAGGCATTGGGAAGTAGTAAGTAGATGATGGGTTGCTGGAGTGACAGAAGCTTAAACCCCAGTCTATGCGTTGCTTCGTGAGGGGCTGATTTGGATCCACTAGTTTAATGCTATGGTTAGACTTTGTGTTAATTCTTCTTTTGTAGTTGCGGATGCTTGCGAGAGAGGTTAATCATAAGTGGGATGCTTGTCCAAGTAAAGGCAGTAACCAAGCGCCGGTCCACACACATATCAAACTATCAAAGTAACGAACGCGAATCATATGAACATGATGAAACTAGCATGACAGAAATTCCCGTGTTTCCTCGGGAGCGTTTTTCCTCCTATAAGACTTTGTTCAGGCTTGTCCCTTGCTACAAAAGGGATTGGGCCACTTGCTGCACCGTTTCTACTACTTGTTACTTGTTACTCTTTGCTTGCTACGTTTCACCTCGCTACACAATCACTTGTTACCGCTACTTTCAGTGCTTTCAATTATTACCTTGCTGAAATCCGCTTATCAGAGCCTTCTGCTCCTCGTTGGGTTTGACACTCTTACTTATCGAAAGGACTACGATTGATCCCCTATACTTGTGGGTCATCAGTATGTGACTCTCTCATTGCTCGAGTTAGTTTTTTTTGCTTTAGTGGTCTATATTTTCATATTTTTGTGCACCTGGTGTTACTAAAAATGAGCTTGCATGTTGAACTCTTTGAGTTGCAAGTAGTATGGATGCTTGATATGGCCTCCCGACATCTATATGGGTAATCACTATCAATCTTACAAAGTTTATTGACATAATTTTGTGGCCCAAAAATTTCAGAAATTTGTTCATAGGAAAATGAAACACTTCAGGAGGAGTTCTTCGAGCCGAAGTCCTAGGGGAGTTCTTGGGAGTGTTCAGGACCATGACGTCCACCTCCCTCGCAACATGGAGGTTAGACGATGCGAATGGCCACATACACCTTTCATGATTGAAGCAGGGTTCTACCAAGAGTTCATGCAATTCATTGCAAATGTCGCAGATGAGTGTGATAAATACTATCTCCTTACAAATTCCTTTGTGCAAAATTTCTTTTTTCTTCATAGGCTTGATATTCCCACATTACGCTTTGATTTATATGCTGAACACTTTGAAATACCATTCATCAAGTTCTGCCAAATATGCTTGATTCCCTCTAATGAGGGAATACATGAACCTAAGCTCGAAGAGTTTGATGAATTCCTTCTTACTTTAACTATGGCTGAAACTAGGGGCATATCAAACGCTAGAGCCACTAGCTTGCATTCTCCTGCCGTGCACTACTTTGCTTTTATTTATAGGAAAATGTGTAACTTCTATGGAGTAGGGTGGCAATCTCAGGCCCCCACCATTCTATCTCGCACTGTGCATTATTTGGGGATGATACATTCAGCTTAGGAGCTATCTTTGCATGCCACTTGTATGGTAGTTGGTCTAGGGGAAAGATCCATGGTGGTATTTATGCGACTCATTTAGGAGAACACTTTGAAATTAATATACGCCCCACTGATTACTTGTTACCTAAGGTTTATCTAGATCACCAGTCTATGTTAGAACACCGGTTTATTGATGAACCTCGGCCTCCACACCACATTCGTTATATTGTGGTATATAACGAGAACACTCGTGATGTTATTCTGTTGCCTACACCTTCTTTGTTTGATCGTCATGCCAGGAACGGATATGTCGTCATGCCGTCAGTTATAATTGTTTATTAGGACGAGTTAGCCGAGGCTTGGGCCGCGACTTAGGCTTGGTCCTCTCAAGTACCGCAACCCAACTACTTTCATCCTGGACCATACGGCTACTACGGATGGTGATCACCAAGCTAGGCAAAAGCCTAAGCTTGGGGGAGTACATATTTCTCATTGGCATTACATTCATTCATATCAATTGTCGGTGTTCATCTTCTTTGATTGTATAACCATGTCAGCTTTATTTTCCGCCTTCTTCTTGTGTGTTTGAAAAACTTGGAAATACAAAAATATTTCTTGCTTCTTTTTGGTTTTTCGTTCTTGTTTAGTTAGTCTGTAGTATTAAAAGAAAACTCAAAAATATTTCCTTTGCATGTTGGGAGTTTTCCCGTGTAAATATTTTTTCTCGTTTTTGTTTTTCCTATGTTTTTTGCTTCCTTCTTAAAAACCAAAAACTCCATAAATATTTCACTGTCTTTATCTGCATTTCTTTTTATTCTATTAAGTCATTGAAAAGAGAAAACCACGATGAAAATGTTGAGTGGTTCTCATATGCATCATTGTTGATCTAATAAAGATCTAATATTACCTTGTCTTCTAGTTTGCAAAAACTATTTCATAGGTTCCAGCTTAGTCCGTGGCAAACTTGCACTTCTATTATGATCACATCATTTGGTCATGGAAGTGAAAGGCAATAATGACGACGATTGATGAAGTGATCATGGTAAAGGAAGTTGGTATGAACTATTTTTTGTTTTCGGTTGTTGTAAATATGTTTAGCTCGTTCGATCTTGATTCAACATATTATGAGTAAACATGTTTATGATGACAATTAGAGATTATAGTTGCTCATGCCATGCTTAAATATCTAGGAGTGTATAATGATTTATCGTATGTGTCAACATTCATTTAAATGGTTATGATGTGGTATTGGTAGTATGATATTTCCCTCTGAGTAATTCGAGCGGCTTGACTTGGCCCATGTGCAAACATGTAGTTGATTTAAAATCAATGTAGCCTTCATGATATTTAAATTGAGAGTGCCCATATCCGAATCATGCTAATGTTCAATGTTAATTATTCTCAACGCATGATTATGACCGTTTTCACTCTCTAGCTAGTCGCTTCTCAATCTATTCGTAGCCTTCACCTGTACCAAGAGGGAATACTGCTTGTGCATCCAGACTCCTGAACCCAAGTTATGCTAGATGACTCTGTCATACCTACCTATATGTGGTATTACCCTATTGTTCCAAGTAAATTTACACGTGCCACCTTTAAATATTCAAATAAACATCCACTTTGTGTGCTCGTACCGCTCATGGAGCGATGGGGCGGTCGGTATCTTCCATGCTAAGTGGGTTATTCTCAAGATGGGCGTTTATTCGCTTGTCATTGCACGAGAGAGGCTGGTAAAAAGGATGCCCGATCCTACATAATCAAAAATAAATTAAGTAAAACTCCTGGCATAGTTGATATGTTGGAGGGAACCCATGGATTCGATCAACCATGGCTTGTGTATGGATGGTGGATAGGAGTAAACTTTATATTTTAGCTTGGGAATCGCCAATGATGTGTTTATCATGGAAGATATCAAAACTTCTATCGCGACGTTAGGTGGAAAAGCACACCACCCAAAATTACAATTGTATCTCTGTTTTAAACCTTGAGCTCTAGGACATCTACAAATCAATGCTTCCCTCTACGAAGGGCCTTTATATTTCTTTTGTGTTATTGACTTTCCTATTATTTTCTTTTATTTGCATCATCACCCACTTGCTAAAAGCACCAGACCTGAGAGCACTATTGTTATTCTTATGCATTGAGTATAGTTAATGTTGGATGTGAGCATGAATGTCTCATTTCTACTCTGAATTACAATGTTTAGTCATTGCTTGGATCTGAGAGGTGTTGTGCATTTATATTTTACGGTCTCATAAAAAGCTAGCGCGATACCATATCATCATATTATATCATGATTGTTTTGAAAAATTGTTGGCATGTCAGATATTTTTTTATTGCTCGCTAGTTGGTTATGTATTGCCATGAATGAATATGATGTCTAATGGTTATCATAGATATGGTTATTTATGATTTATGTTGAAAACCTGAACACTAGCTAAGCATATATATAGCAACGAGAAAAAAAGAGTTTTAAAAGTTTTCATTATCACTTTCACTTTATCAACTGAATTGCTTAAGGAAAAGCAATGAGTTAAGCTTGGGGGAGTTCATATGCCTCAAACATATCTACTTTCCAAACACTTTTTCTCTTGTTTTGCACTCTAATTTGCATGGTTTGAAAGAAACTAACCTAGGATTGACGTTGTTCTCTGTAGAAATTCCATGGTGTTATTTTTGTGCATAAATAAAAGTTCTTGGAATTGAACAAAACTTTTTGTGGTTTTTTTCTAAAAAACATGAAGATTTATGGAGCAAAGAACCACCAGGGGGCACTCGTTGATCACAAGCCAACACGACGTGCCCACACCCGTGGGCGAGCCCTGATGGCTTGGGGCCACCTTGTGGCTCCTCTGATCCTAATTCCAGTCCTATAAATTCACAATTATGGAGAAAAAATAGAGATAAATTTTCATCATATTATACGACACAGAGCCACCGCCACCTCCTGTTCTTCCTCGGGAGGGTTGATCTGGAGTCCGTTCAGGGCTCCGGAGAGGGGGATTTGTCGCTGTCGTCATCAACAACCCTCCTACATCAACAATTCCATGATGCTCACCACTTGGAGTGAGTAATTCCTTTGTAGGCTTGCTGGACGGTGATGGGATTGGATGAGATTGATCATTTAATGAAGTTTTTTGATAGGGCTTGATACCTAGTATCCACTATGTTCCGAGATAGATGTTTCTATGACTTTGCTATGCTTAACGCTTGTCACTAGGGCCCGAGTGCCATGATTGCAGATCTGAACCTATCATGTTTTCTTTGAATACGGAAGTGTTTAAATCCCATCTTGCAAGTTGTATGCACCTATTACGTGTTATGATCCGCATACCCCGAGGTGACAACAAGTGGGATTCTTTCCGGTGAGTGTCATAGTTTGAGGAGTTCATGTATTCACCATGTGTTAATGCTTTGTTCCAGTTCTCTATTAAAAGGAGGCCTTAATATCCGTTAGCTTTCTTATGGATCCCACTGCCACAGGAGGGTATGACAAAAGATGTCATGCAAGTTCTTATTGCAAGCACGTATGACTATATATGGAATACATGCCTACATTATATTGATGATTTGGAACTTGTTGTGTGTCGCCCTAGTGTCTAACTATTGCATGATTAGTGTCATCTAAATCATTATCTATGAAAGGTCCACATGCCTACACTTTTTATATACTGAATCTTGCTAAGTTACTATTGCTACTGCTACTATTACAATCACTACAAAATTGTTGCTACTATTCTTAGTATTACCCTTACTACTATTTTGCTATGCTACTAATTTTTTTTGTTGCAGAGAGATATCCTAGGTGTGGTTGAATTGACAACTCAATTGCTAAGATCAATAAATATTCTTTGGATCCCTTTGTGTCGAATCAATAAATTAGGATGTAACACTATGTGCGAAGACTGTTGTGATCCCCTATACTTGTGGGTTATCACGGATTTTTTGGAGACCATTAAACAAAACTCTGAAGATTGGGAACTCGACAAAGGTAAAGAGTCGAGTATAAATCTTGGATTTGATTGTGTTGAATATTTTTTGGAAACTCATACTTTTCATAAGTTTAGCAATAAATATGGACTTGACTGTGAGATAGTAGCTTCTTTCCGTGAATCATTTGCTAGTCATGTTAATCTCCCTAAGGAGAGGTGATTCAAATTTCATCCACCTATTGGAAAACTATTAGAAGAACCCATTTATGTTAACGAAGAAACAATTTTTTACCATGTTGATCCATTTGTGCCTACTGCTTATATTGAGAAACCACCTTTTCCTATTAGGATTAAGGAACATGCTAAAGCCTCAACTGTTGTTATCAAAAGTCATATTAGGACACCTAAACCTTTCGAACAAATAAAAGTGAAACCTAATATTGCTTTGGTTAAATATTTCCTAGCTGATAATATTGTTGGACATGTTATTTACTTCTATGATGAACCTGCTAGAATTGAAAAACCTGTTAGAAACAAACATGATGAGTTAGATAAAACTAAACCAGTTGTTGGCTTGCGTCTTGTTTCTGTTAAGATTGGAGACCATCGTTATCATGGATTATGTGACATGGGTGATAGTCTTAGTGCTATACCTTTTACCTTGTATGAAGAGATTATGAATGACATAGCACCCTCTATAATTGAAGATATTGATGTCACTATTAAACTTGCAAATAGAGATACTATTTCACCACTTGGTATTGTTAGAGATGTTGAATTCTTGTGTGGAAAAATGAAGTACCTTACTAATTTCTTAGTACTTGGTTCAGAACAAGATAGTTTTTGTCCCATTATATTTGGTAGACCTTTCTTGAATATTATTAATGCTGAAATTAATTATGTTACTGAGAAGGTTAAAGTAAGCTTTGGTGATGTGTCTCATGAATTTAATTTCTCTAAGTTCAGATCACATGATAAAGAGTTTTCTAGTAAAGATGAAATGATTGGTATTGCTTCTATTGTTGTGCCCCCTGCTGATCCATTATAACAATATCTGCTAGACCATGAGAATGATATGCATATGAATGAGAGAAATAAAATAGATGAAATATTCTTTAGACAAACACCTATTCTTAAACACAACTTGCCCGTTAATATTTTAGGGGATTCTCCTCCACCTAAGGGAGATCCCGTGTTTGAGGTAAATAAATTACATGATATTTTAAAATATGCTTATCCCGATGAAAAGAAGATACATCCTGTTATTGTTAGTGCTAACCTTTGAGAGCATGAAAAAACAGATTACTCAAAACTCTCAAGAAGCACCGAGTTGCTATTGGATATACTATTTGTGATCTTAAGGGCACTAGTCCCACTCTATATAAGCATAAGATTAATATGGAACTGGAAGCTAAACGTGTCGTTGATCATCAACGTCGCTTAAATCCTAAGATGAAGGAGGTGGTAAAATTGAAATACTAAAGCTTCTTGAGGCACGTATAATTTATTTTCACAACCCTAGTTTTAATTTTGGTTGTGAGTGCATTCATGCATGAATTTTTATTTTCTTTTGAAATTGAAATGAGGAAGTGATCATGCCTCAAGAACCAATTTTTTTAAATGAGCAATATAAAAACTGCTTCAAAATGATCCAAGAAAATGTCCCTCGTTTTCTAATAATATATTGGCATGATGGAAAAATATCAACCAATATTTTGGAATCACAAAAACATTTATCTTGGACTTTCAAATTAATCAAACAATTATTTTAAATGGAATTATGTTTACTATATATATAATATAGTTTCGTATATTCTGAAAATAATTTTGTGGCACTGGAAATTTCCATTTGGACCACACAGTTATTTTTGGGATTTTATTAATGGCTAGCTATTTTATTTAAAGACACAACAAATGTCAGAAAAATAGAAAAGAAAGGAAATAGAAAAGAGCAGAAAACTACGTGGCGCTCACCTCGCCGAGCCCAGCCCACGAGGGGCATCCTTGTCTTCTACCTCTTGCAAGAAGGCAAAGGAGAAGCAGGGGACGACGCTCTCCATGTGTTCGATGCACCAGGCTGCTTGTCTGTGCCTCGAGCCACGTGATCAACGGGGATGAGATCCCAAGAGCCGTCTGGATCGGGATGAGTCCCTCTCCTCTCTCCCCCTTTCTCATGGCCGACACACCCATGGTTGTGCGCCCCTGAGCACTGTAGCTACTGAGTTTCCCTCGAAGCCCCTACGTGTCCAGAAGCTCCACCGATGTCCTCCTCGTCTCCACACGAGAAGAATTGAGCTCGAGCACCCTACATCGTCGCCATCGCTGCCATCTTCTTCATCGGCTGTGGCAGATGCTCGCGTGCGATTCCTCGCCTCTAACGCCTCCCCGGCCGAGCTCAGCCCCTCTTCCTATCCGTAGTGAGCCACCGATGCTCCTCCCCCTCTCTCCTGGTCCATTTCGTCCCCCAGCTAGCCCCCTACCGGTCCCGAGATTGAGCCGTCGCCACTAGCTCGCCTCAAGTGAGCTCTGGCCACCCCATCACCCCCTGTTGCCCCTGCTAGTTGCACTGCACCTGTAGCATGCTGTAGCCGCATACCATATGCAAAAAGATGCACCACAACCTCGTTTTTCATCAAAGCTGAGTTCCGGTCGCCGCATAGCTTGTCGCCGGCGCGTGCTCCGGCGCCCCCGCTACCAGCCGCCGCCCGCTCTGGATGCGGGCGAGCCTGGGCTGCATCCCAGTGCCCTCGATGACTCCAACGGTGCTCTGTGGCACAATTACCGATTTTGGTCGCCACCGGCCACACTCCGGTGGGAGCCGACGTGGCCGGCCATTTAGCCACTAATTACCCCGCCACCACCCACTCAAAACACGCCCCGCAGGTGGTCAAAGCCCAAGCAGCATCGGGTTTGACCGGGATTAGCCCCTGGGTCACTGACCAGTGGACTCCACTAGTCAGGTTTGACCTCATGACGTAGTGATGACATCACCCTGACGTAATAAATTATCTTTCTAAAATAAAAATAAATCAGGAAATTCCAGAAAAATACTAGAAACTTCAAATCTTCATAGAAAATAATCCATATCTCCAAATGACATAATTAATATATGAAAAATGATAAAAAAATTCAATGAATCTCATGGTACCATTTTCATGCATGTTTGAACAACTTCTAACTACTGTTTAGGACAATTTAACCATAGGCATTTAAATGCTTATAAATGGTTTTGAAATTAATCTATATGGATCAAATAAGTTCCATTTAAATTGTGGTCACTTGGATTAGACAAAACCAACAACATGTTAACATGCCATGCTCATGCATCTTTGTGAAGCATTTGCCGTGCTTAAATTGTTCCTTGTTTGATCTTGTCGATAGAGTTGCGAGGCATAGTTACCAATGAAATCAAAGAACAACGGAGTTCTTCTGATCAACAGGCAAGCAACCCCCTTGAGCATTCTGATACAATCTTACTTTCTCACTCTTGATCTCATTTCAATGCATTAGGACAAGACGATTGAACAAGTACTTGTGTTACGGTAGATGAATCCATTCCTTTGCACGACCTGTTATTGTCACAGTAAATAGCTAAACCAAGCAGCCTACCATACGCAGTAGATGCTTGAGCTATGTTGTGCCATTACACTGTATGCTTGCTATGCTTAGAGTTGAGTTGGTTTGATCATCTCGATGATGAATTGGAATGAACATGTCATACAGATGAGAGTTAAGTATGTGAAGGTATTTTGGTAAAGGCCGCGATGAGAGGCCATGTAGGAGTACATGGTGGATTTTCTCATTGACGCCGCACTTAGGACCCAAGATCTTGTGTTGGTGTTCCAAGACTAGATACTACCGCACATTGGGCTCCGGTAGTACGAGCTCTCTCAGCCAATTAACTACTCTGTTCTTAGTCTAGGAGTCGTAGTAGTTAGAAACATTCATAGGTTGTGGCCGGGCCTAAGAAGTGGATGAATGGCCCAATCGGAACCTGCTTGGGGACCTGCTCACATTGTTTGAGGCCATATTGGATACCTCAGACGTTCTTCCATTATGGGTTCCAAGACAGATAGGCGACTGCGTTGGACGTGGGCCATCGTAGGTTAACATCCGTGGCCGACTCTCTCGTTGGGCTTCCGCTTGAAGGTTGCCGAGGTGCTTGTTTTATGTGCACATGGCGATAAGTGGCGGGAGCATGTGTGACGAAGTACACCCCTGCAGGGTAATTATCTCTTCGAATAGCCGCATCGTCGGATATGGACTACTTGGATACTTGCATGGTTCATAGATAACTTTAACAGCTACTCTATAATGGTCCAGATAAGTGTGAGTGCTATGGATGGTCTTCTGTAGGATGACGAGAGAGGATGCATGGTGGTGTATTGATGTGGTGGATATGTGGACTCGTGTGCGCTCTCTCGTAGGGAGACGAGAGAGGTATGATACATTGTTGTAGTTTAGGTTAGCCAAAGGTCAAAGCTGGTATTTCTGTAGTAAACCCCACAACCTCGTTCATTGATACATGATGCACAAGTAGTTAGTTCTGATGTAAGTTTTTGTGAGTACCTTCGTACTCACTGTTGCTTATTTACATTTTTGCAGAGATATACGTTGTTCACTTTACATTTTCCTCTTGACGTTGACATCGATGGATTAGCTTGGGAATCAAGATTGCGGTCTGGCTCCTATGGTAGGTCGATGTAGCTTTTCAGGCTTTTCAGCCGCTATTAATAGATGTTTGTACCCATACATGTAACTTCCGCTTGTTGTTTGTATGCTCTCAATGTTGGGTCATGTGACCCCCCTGTTTATAACATTATAGTATGTTGGTTCCTCGGAGCCTACTAAATAAATGATGTGTTGTAGAGTTATGTTGTGATGCCATGTTGTATCTACACATATTGTGCATATTGTGTGTATGTTTGAAATGCATTAGTACGTGTGGGATTAGATACCTAGTTGTGTGCCTCTAGTAGTACTCTTTATGGGGAAATGCCTTTTTGTGATTCCACCGAGCCTTGGTAGCTTGCTCTTGCTCCAGACACATTGATTGATCGGCATGTATCCTTCTTTGCTGCTGTGTCTGTCCTCTCGGTGAAATGTCACACGGTGTAATGGAGTCACTGTAGCTTGCTATGACTCGTTTACACACGCTGTTGACCGACACCTGCATTGCTGGGTTATGTATGCATGTCCTTGTATGGATGTGCCACTTGGGTTTATAACTAGTCATGTCGACCTGGGTTCTCTGACATATGATTGCTGGCGACATAGTCATATACGTGAGCCAAAAGGTGCAAACGGTCCCGGCGAAGGTAAGCTGGCAGCCATGGTGATTATCGTGTGTGAGGCCACAAAGTGATATGATGTGTTACAAGCTAGAATTGCATGGCTTAGGATCGGGGTCCCAACAGTGTTGGTATCAGAGCTTGACTATCTGTAGGATTACCAAGCCAAACTGGTGTATGTTGAATCTAGTAATGCTTTAGTTATATAAGGGAATTGATTGTGGAAGGGAACATAGATTCTTTTTACTCCTTTCCTCGAGTCACTCTATTATGAGTCACGCTCTTCTCTTCTATCGGGTAAGGACTAGGCTTCTTACCTATCTGATAGGATCACGAGTTACTGGATCTGTAGACTTATAGGATGGCTCTTGTGTGTGAGCCCTATTTCCATCAGAGTCGTGAGAAGTGATGTCTATGTTGTTCCTGCACCTTGAACCATGATGTTGAGTTGTTATGCTGTAGGCTGCCTAATATTTCATGTCGGTTCAGCCGTTATGCTGTTCGAGTTATCCTAGGTTTAGATAAGTTCGAGTGCTCTTCCTTGATTCTGAACCCTGGTTGTTTCCTTCAGGATGTCGTTAGTAATCAGGAGTTCTGTTGGTCATGGTCAGAACCATGGAGATGGTAGGGATGAAGAAGATCCTCCTGAACCGCCTTTGTTGACAGAGGTTATGCTAGAAATTGATAGGAACAAGCGTGCCAGCACATCGAGCAGAATATAGCCCATTGACGCAATGAGCTAGTATCCATCAAATACTAAATCAAATCGAATCCTCCCACCTTCCACCACTCCATTGAGCCACTAGATGTAGATTATTGACTCCGAAGTATCAACAACAATATGCGTTATTGAAACGTGGCTGAAGGAGACAGGGTTACCTATGCCACATATCACCTTGAAGGTTCTACTAGCCTATGGTGGGAGAACTTCGAGGCCATGCGTCCTGTAGGCCACG
This sequence comes from Hordeum vulgare subsp. vulgare, assembly GCF_904849725.1. Classification (NCBI taxonomy): domain Eukaryota; kingdom Viridiplantae; phylum Streptophyta; class Magnoliopsida; order Poales; family Poaceae; genus Hordeum; species Hordeum vulgare. The sequence goes on along the minus strand of NC_058524.1, from coordinate 346,452,270 downwards.
TTACTTCATGGAAGGAGTTCTGTGAAGCTTTTCGTGAGCATCATATTCCCCAAGGTTTGATAGATCGTAAGCAAGAAGAGTTTTGCAATATGAGCCAAGGCAAGATGGATGTGGATGCTTATAGTCGTGAATTTGGATGCCTTGCGTGTTATTCACCAGAAAAGTATCTATAGATGCCAAGAAGCAAGCTAGGTTCAGGAAAGGTCTTAACCCAAAGGTTCGTCATGATCTCAGTCTGCATGAGTTCATCAGTTTGAAGGTTCTTGTGAACAAAGCCATCCAAGAAGAAACAAGCAGAATGACCTACGAGGAATCTCGCAAGCATGATCATGTTGTTGGATCATCTTCAATTTCTATATCCCAGAAGCGTAGGATATGGATCTCGAACGCTGCTCTTCCTCCGAGATATGTACCATGGCCATCCTATGTGGCGTCTCGCTTGTCGATGCCAAGTGTTCCCCGGAAGAACCTCATCAACCAAGTGTTCAATCCAGATCCATGTCCTATTTATGGAGCATGTTTCAAGTGTAGGTAGCCAGGACACTACTCAAGGGATTGTCCTCTGCATGGTTATGTTCCACCTCCATCAGGAATGGGTGTTGTTCATTGCAAGCCACCAACCAAGAAGCTTAATGAAAGGTTAGTTCCTCTCACTCGTGGATGTGTGCACCATGTATTTGCAGAAGAAGCTCAAGATGATGCTGACTTCATGCTTAAGATGCTTCTTGTCAACTCTCATCCAGCTTCAGTTCTATTTGACTCTAGAGCATCCCACTCCTTCATCTATGAACGTTATGCCTCCTTGCAGAACATTGCTTTCGAAGATATGCCCACTCCATTAGAAATTCACACTCCTGGATCTCGATGGCAAACTAATGGAGTAAGCCATGGGAATCAAATCCTTGTCGATGGTTTAGTATTCCTTGCCTCCCTGATATCTCTCAAGACTTCAGACTTCAATATCATTTTGGGGATGGACTGGATGACAACTCATCATGCCAAAATTGATTGTTTCTCTAGGTTAGTCCAGTTGACCCATCCTTCTAGCCAGATAGTCAATGTCTCAACTGGTATTTCAAAATGCGAGATATATACTCTCAACGCTAATCTTCTTCCAGACCTTGAAAACATTCCTATAGTTCGTGACTTTCTAGATGTCTTTCTAGAAGAACTGCGAGGTGTCCCACCTGACAGAGAAGTAGAGTTTGTCATAGTACTTATTTCAGGAACTACTCCAATTGCGAGAAGACCCTATAAGATGTCCCCTGAAGATCTAGCTGAGCTTCAAATACAATGCAATGAATCTTTGAAGAAAGGTTTCATCCGTCCTAGTTCTTCTCCTTGGGCTTGTCTTGTCCTCTTCGTCAAGAATAAGGATGGTACAGATCAGATGGTTATAGATTATCAACCGGTTAATCCGATCATGATAAAGAACAAATATCCGCTCCTCGGGATCAACGATCTGTATGATCAGCTCGCTGGATCTACAGTCTTTTCCAAAATGGATTTGAGATTAGGTTATCATCAAATCAAAATCAGGAGTGGGGACATTCCCAAAATGGCTTTTTTCACTCGTTATGGCCAATACGAGTACAACGCCATGTCCTTTGGTCTAACCAATGCCCCAACCACCTTCTCCCGCTTAATGAATTCGATCTTCATGGAGTATTTGGATAAATTCGTCGTGGTTTACCTCGATGATATTCTGATTTACTCGAAGAATGAAGAACAACATGCTGAGCATCTTAGGCTAGTATTGATGAAACTTTGAGAGCACCGCCTTTACGCCAAATTCTCTAAGTGCGAATTCTGGTTTCCAGAAGTGACCTATCTAGGTCATGTAATCTCTAGGAAAGGTATTGATGTCAATCTCGAGAGAGTTCAGGACGTTCTTGATTGGACTCCACCTGAATCGGTGAACCAAGTTAGGAGTTTCCTTGGCTTAGCGAGCTACTGTCGCCGCTTTGTTGAGAACTTCTCCAAAGTTGCCAAACCTCTAACTAAAGTCCTCAAGAAAGATAAGAAGTTTGAGTGGACCCCACAGTGTTAGGAAAGCTTTCAGGAGTGAAGAGACGACTGAGTACTGCCCCGGTACTTGTGTCCCCGGATTTCACAAAGGACTTTATTATCTACTGTGATGCCTCGCGTCAAGGACTTGGATGCATTCTTATGCAATGTCGTCATGTGATTGCTTACGCTTCTCGATATTTGCGTCCACATGAGGAGAATTATCCAACACACAATGTGGAACTTTCCGTTGTAGTTCATGCACTGCTAACTTGGCGACATTACCTTCTGGGTAATCGTTGCGACATATACACTGATCACCAGAGTCTCAAGTATATATTCACCCAACTGGATTTGAATCTCAGGCCAAATACGGTGGGTTGATGGCTTAGGAATATCTTACACACCAGGCAAGCCAATGTCATGGCTGATGCACTAAGTCATAAATCCTATTGTAACAACCTCATGTTGCTACAAAGTCAACCACTTCTCCATGAGGAGTTTTATAAGGTTAATCTTCACATTGTTCCTTAAGGATTCCTTTCTACCATGGTGGCGAAACCGACTCTTGAGGATCAAATCATAGTTGCCCAGAAGAAGGATACGGGAATTTCCCAGATCGAGAGCAACATTGCCAAAGAAGTTGCTGGTCGTTTCTCGGTAGATGGTCAAGGCGTTTTACTCTTTGAGAACCGTCTAGTGGTTCCCAAGAAGTAACAACTCCTAGAACTGGTAATTTCTCGGTAGATGGTCAAGGCGTTTTACTCTTTTAGAACCGTCTAGTGGTTCCCAAGAAGTAACAACTCCTAGAACTAATCCTGAAAGAAGCTCATGAATCTCCCCTCACAATTCATCCCAGTAGTACTAAGATGTATCAGGACCTACGCCGGAGGTTCTGGTGGACCCGGATGAAGAGAGAAATCGCTCAATTCATTGCTAACTGTGACGTTGTCGTCGCGTTAAGGTAGATCATCAAATGCCCGCTCGCACCCTTCAGCCCTTGGCTATTCCGGTCTGGAAATGGGATAAGGTTGGTATGGATTTCATCATCGGATTTCCAAAGACTAAGAAAGGGAATGATGCCATCTTCGTGGTCATCGATCGCCTTTGGAAAGTTTCTTATTTCCTTCCAGTTCGAGAAAGTATAACTGCCAGTCAGTTAGCACACCTATACATTTCTCGAATAGTTTCTCTTCATGGTGTTCCTCTAGAAATCAATTCAGGTCCTGGAAGTCTTTTCACCTATCGATTTTGGGAAAGTTTCCAGAATGCTATGGGAACCCATCTCTCCTTTACACTACTTATCACCCTCAGTCAAGTGGCCAAGTAGAAAGAGTCAATCAAATTCTCGAAGATATGCTCAGAGCCTGTGTTATTTCATTCAGAATGAATTGGGAGAAATGTCTTCCGTTTGCCGAATTTTCTTATAACTACAACTTCTAGTCTAGTCTGGGCAAAGCTCCTTTCGAAGTTTTGTATAGACGAAGATGTCAAACGCCAATAAACTGGTCAGAAACCGGTGAAGAGCAAGTTCGCATTATTCGTGAAAATTTGAAAACCGCCCAATCTCGTCAAAAGAGTCAATATGATCGTCGTCATAAGGAAGTAAGTTATGAAGTTGATGAGAAGGCTTATCTTCGGGTTTCACCTCTGAAGAGTACCCGTCGCTTCTGTATCAAAGGTAAGTTGGCTTCTTGTTACATTGGTCCTTTCCGCATTCTCGCTAAACGAGGAGAGTTGCCTACCAATTTGAACCACCCCCGCAACTTTCCAAAGTTCATGATGTGTTCCACATTTCTCAACTCAGGCGTTGCTTCAAGGATCCTATTCGCGAAGTGGACCATGAAACGCTTGATCTCCAAGATGATCTTTCATATCGAGAATATGTCCTTTGTATTCTCGATGAAACCGAGCTCGTCACTCGATGTCGCAACATCAAGTTTCTCAAGGTTAAATGGCATCATCATTCCAAGGATGAAGCAGCCTGGGAGCATGAAGAGCGCCTTCGACTAGAGTACCCCGGCCTCTTCCCGACTACGCCTGAATCTGGGACGAGATTCTTGTTTATTGAGGGTGAGTTGTCACAACCCTAGTTTTTATCTTGGTTGTGATTGCATTCGTGCATGCATTTTTATTTTCTTCTGAAATTGAAATGATGAAGTGATCAAGCCTCAGGAACCCATTTTTGTTAAATAAGCAATATAAAAATTGCTTCAAAATGATCCAAGAAAATGTCCGACGTTTTCAAATAATATATTGGCATGATGTAAAAATATCAACCAATATTTTGGAATCACACAGATATTTATTTTGGACTTTTGAATCAATCAAACAATTATTTGAAATGGAGTTATATTTAATATATATATAATATAGTTCCATATATTCTCAAAATAATTTTGTGGCACTCGAAATTTCCATTTGGACCACATAGTTATTTTTGGGATTTTATTAAACGGCTAGCTATTTTATTTAAATCCAAAACAAATATAAGAAAAATAGAAAAGAAAGGAAATAGAAAAGAGCAGAAAACTACGTGGCGCTCACGTGGCCAAGCCCAGCCCACCAGGGGCATCCCTCTCTTCTACCTCTTGCGAGAAGGGAGAGGAGATACAGAGGACGACGCTCGCCGTGCGTGCCACGCACCAGGCTGCTTGCATGTGCCTCGAGCCACGTCATCGACGGGGATGAGATCCCAAGAGCCGTCTAGATCGGCATGACTCCCTCTCCTCTCTGCCCCATGCTCCGTCTCTCCCCCTTTCTCATGGCCGACGTAGCCATGGTCGTGCGCCCCTGACCACCGTAGCTACCGAGCTTCGCTCGACGCCCTTCCGTATCCAAAACCTCCGCCGACGTCCTCCTCGTCTCCACGCTGGAAGAATTGTTCTCGAGCACCCTGCATCATCACGATCGCCACCATCTTCTTCACCGGCTCCGACCGATGCTTGCCTGTGATTTATCGCCTCCGACGTCTCCCCGACCCAGATGAGCCCCTCTTCCGGTCCGTAGTGAGCCGCCGATGGTCCTCCCCCTCTCCCTGTGGTCCATTCCGTCCCCTAGCTACCCCCCGTGTCGGACCCGAGATTGAGCCGCCGCCAGGAGCTCGCCTTCGGTGAGGTCAGACCACTCTAGCTCCCCCTCCTGCCCCTCCTAGTTGTGACGCACCTGTAGCACGCCGTAGCCGCAGACCGCACGCAAAAAGTTGCACCGCAGCCTGTTTTTCGCCAAAACCGAGCTCCGACCGCCGCTTATCTTGTTGCCAGCGTGTGCTCCGGCGCCATCGCGACTAGTTGTCGCCCCTTCTGGATGCAGGCGAGCCTGGGCTGCATCCCAGTGCCCTCGGCGCCTCGAACTGTGCCGTGTGGCGCAATTCCGGATAACTCCGGCGAGCTCCACCATGGTTTTGGTCGCCGTCGGCCACACTCGACTGGGAGCCGACGTGGGTGGTCGTTTAGCCACTAAGTACCCGGCCATCAGCAAGTGATGACAAGCCCCACAGGTGGTCAAATCCCAATGAGTGTCGGGTTTTACCGGAATTAGCCCGTGGGTCACTAACCAGTGGACCCCACTAGTCAGGTTTGACCTGGACCGACTTGTTTGACCTGCTAACGCAGCGATGACATCAGCATGATGCAATAAGTCATTTTTGAAATAAAAATAAACTAGGAAATTCCAGAAAACACTTGAAATTTCAAAAATTCATAGAAAATAATCCATTGCTCCTATAACACCCTGTGTTTAACTCTGCTGACTGATTTGACTTTTCTCAAAAATTAGGACGAATTAATTTTTTTGTGAATGCTTGTGTTGCTTGATGTGATGTTTGCTTGCTTGCCTATTGCTTGTCTTTGAATCCGATGCTCCTGCTACTCTCCAAACTCAGCTCCCTCACCCAAACCCTTGCCTAATGATCATGGCATGTGTGTAGGACCAAAAACTATTTTTACCAAATATTATTTTACCAAAAAGCGTTTCTTTGACTTAAGCTTTCAAAACCCGTGAGTTGGGATTTGCACTACAAGTCCTCAAATTAGGGAAGTTATTTTTCACCAAATATTTTATTTAAAGCCCATTATCAAAATTACTTCCCAAAACCACAACATTATTATTTAAAAAGTTATTTTACTATTTAATTTATATGCCTTCCTGTGAGGTCAAAAATGGTCTCTTATGAAGGAAAGATATTTTTATTGCTTTCAAAATATTTGAGACAATTTAGGGAAACTCAGTGGACATATATGTCCCATACATATGAGTTTCAACACATGGTCATGTTCAAAATATTGGGCAAACCCCTTCAAAACCCTTCGTGCCTATTTCAAGCTTTTGGAATATTTCTATAAGAAATATTCTCAATTAATTCTTGTGAAATTCTAGCATGTCACATATGATATATGTGATGATCTTGCCAAGTTTCATCTCAATCCAAGTTGATTTGATTCCCCTAATTATTCTAAAACCCTATTTGTTCAGATCCAAATTTGAGCAACTCTACATTGCCAACTGTTTCCAATTGTGCTCAAATTTGGTAGAAATGTTCTGATACTCCAGTAATGCATCCACACTAAGTGGAGCATCAAGGATAATAGAATAACTTGTCCCAAGCCCCTCAAAACCCTATCTGTTGATTTGTGACTTTGGGAAACTTTACATTATAAAGTTTCTCCAATTGACCCCAACTTTTTGGGAATTATTTAATGCTCAAATAATGCCCCCACACCAAATATTGGATTTGTGGGAATTGATTTGAATAGTTTTGTACGCAGAAGGCCATTTCTGCCCATTTCATGGGTTTTCCAAGTCTACATTGGAAACCTTCTCCACCAAATCCCAAATTTGGTGTCCAAGGTTATTTTCATCTATTATGTGATCCTGTTAAGTTTCATATTAATTGGAATCCATCTGGTAGCCCTAACATCCATCAAACACCTTGTGTTCACTCACCAAATTGGCTACTTTGACCCCTTCTACTATTAACCTTGAGCTTAAATTTTTATCACAACCTTCCCTAGTTACCTTTTTACTCCAGTAGCTTTGCCATGACCACTGGTCAATCATTGGAGGGTGACTCCATGTAGTTACGCTTCATATGTACCTAGGCAACACCATCTTTACCCCTCTTGCCCCACCTCTACTTAAGGTAATGTCCCCACCTCTTTATCCTCCCAAGGCACTATTTCAAACCAAGTTATGGCATGCTCATGTAGGAAAAATGAGCAACACATCTACAAGTTGATTTCTCGCTGAAATGTAGCTTTGTACAACAAGTACTAGCTACCCACCTCTACGTGAGCTCAAACTTGGCATTACTGTAGTCCTTCCATGAATAAGACTGCTATACAAGGTTTCACCTCAATTCCCTTTCTCTGAAAACCACTTTTGCCAGCCCCAAGTTTGTTGCTGCAAACTTAATCATAGTTCAAACCAATTCAAACCATATCCACAAGCTACCAAACTCCTCAGTCACACCCCACCAAGCATGCCCCACACCCGAGACATCTTTGACTGGTCAAAATGGTACTCTGGGCATAGGTGGCCGTGGTGACCGCCACCCTGGCCTGCAATAAGGATGCTCTACACCTTGTTTCCTTTCTCCAGGACAATTCCAGCCGATGCAGCCTGTCTCAGCATGCCACAACTCCTCCTTTTGACCATTCCAATCACTCCCTAACACTAGCTAGCCTCCAAGCTCCACCTGAGGCACGTGGCTGCCATGCACATGGAGCACCCGAGAGCTCCCGAGCTCTCTCTCTCACCGCCTCTCTTATCTGCTCACCCCGAGCCCTCTCTGGCCCTCCCCCAGTTCCTCCCCCTAGCAACCTCCAAGAGACCCCATTGGAGCTCCCCCACCCTCTTCTTCCTCCCCTGGCCGCCATGGCACCGCCTCGGCCTCGGCTCAACTGAGGCGGCTGGCCTCTCATTTCTCTCCACTACCCCCTTCCACGGTGGCCCTGCAGCACCATGGAGCCGACGCACTCCTTCCTTCCACCTCGCAGCGGCCGGAGCGCCCTCGGCGCGTCTGCCAACGTCGGCCTCTGCCAACGTCGGCCTCTGCCATGGACGAGGGCCCCCTCGCCCCCAAGGCTCCCCTGCGGAGCTGACCCCTGCTCAGGTGCGGGAGGCTCCCCCCCGAGCCTCTACTGACCAGAGTGCCGCCGGGGAGTGGCTGGGCTACCGGAGCCAGCCCCTGCATCGGCTGGCCCTGCCTCCCCCGCGTGCTCGCAGATCGAGCAGGAGGAAGAGGAAAGACCCAACAAGCGCCCCCCTAGTCATCCTCCCATCGGCTGGGCCCAGCCGTTAAGTGGCCGTGCCTTCGGCTAGAAGCCGCCTTCCACGCGTGGAGACACATTCCTATGAATGCGCCTCCGACGTGGCCTGCCTGCCTGCGTGGCTCAGCAGCTGGGCCGGCCCAAGCTCGATCCAGCGCCCAGGGTGACTATAGCCCTCTAGTGTGGTATTTCCCTTTTTATTTATCAGAAACTTCACAAATCCCTAAACAATTCATCCTAACTCCAAATCTGTTGATTCAAAATTCTGCAGGTTCATAAATTCAAGTTCTATCCAGATCTGTGCCTTGCACATTTTCCAAGGAGATTTTCTGTAGTGCATTATTCAAATTCAAATTTGGGTATTTTAAACCCCACCTTGCAAAAATCCTATAAGGTTCAAATCAACTCCAAATGGAGTGATTCCAATTTCGAGAGCCTTCTTATATCTTACAATCTTTTTTGCAGAATTAGTTAACAGTTTTCTCTGTCATGGTTCTGTTGCATTAAAAAAATAGCTCCTTTTTGCTATTTATCCAATATTAGAAAATCCCTAGAATATACAGATCAACTCCAAATACTGTGAATCAACTTCCTAAATGTTTCTAACATCATGCTCTATTTATTGAGTGCCTCCACGCATTTTTATCAAAATGTTTTCTGTTGGCTTCTTTAAGGATCACCTATTCCTCCTTTCATGCATTCAAAAATCCCCAATGGTCCAACTCTCGTCTAGCAAGCTTCGGGTATTTTGCTTATCACCAGAGTGGTCCAAGAAAAATATAACTTCCATTTGTATAACACTTTGTTCTCCTTGCCATGTGACTTACTGTGATTGTTTCCTACAATAGTTGACGGGTAGACGGAATACTTGGAGTTGGACCGGAAGACCTCAAAGACCCTGAGGACTTATGAGATCAAAGGCAGGCAACCCTTTGACCATGTTTGAGCAAAATACTTATTGCATGCCAAGCAGAGAAATTATTTCCGTTGCATATGATCACGAGTATTTGGTAACTCATCGATATGGTGTTACTGTTGGCTCCTCTGGAGCACTTGCATTTGAGCATGATACTACCACCTATGAGGGTCACGCTAATATTATGTTGACAAGTAGACAGTAGTGCTACGCATAGTAGAAGCATATGCATGATGATGGTAAATTTGATATCAAAGGTTTTACAAAAACCCCATCGGGTGCCATTAATGCCCGAGGATGATGATGAGCTGGGTGGCTACTTGTGAAGAAGTGGTGCACCGGGTATATTTGGTGTGAGTGGTTTCGGAAACAGGAATAGATTTATTATTTGTCGACCGTCCCAACCTTACATGTACGACCATGATACCCCTTTACAGGACGGGGCCTTGTTGACTTCTCTGGTCGGTGCTAGCAAAGAGGCCACATTACTAGTGGCGGGAGTGATATGTGGTCACTCTCGTGACAGGGTCGTACCAGGTAGGTCGATTATGCCATTTTTACGTGTTCCGAGCACATCGTTGGTCCCCGCATGGATGATACTATCAAGAGTTGGTGCTCGTAAGATGTACATCATGTGGGCTGGGTACCAATCGAGTGGAACTCTTTGTCTAGTATCGTTAGGGGAAAGGCATTGATCATGTACTTACCTCGGGTATGTTATATACCACGAGTCGTGGATGACACGGAAGTTTCCCGGATCTCGTGGGTACAGCGTACAACCTCTGTAGAGTGTAAAACTATTCTAATAGCCATGTCCACGGTCAAGGACAGTTGGATAATCCTGCTTAAAGTACGTCCAGTCATTTCCACATAAACCAAGTGTGAGTGTGTGTGTTTAAAGGTGTTATCTGAAAAAGTTGATATGGTCAAGTTTGGTGGCTTGGCATATCGGGTGAACCCGAAGTGTTCAGCCCTCAGCAGATATGTTGATATCTGTTGCGTGTTCTTATGAATACCATCTAGCTTATGATGCATGTCCATACCTGTATATGATCATGTTTAGCTACAAACAAACTTGCTTTCCGCAAATGCTGCATATCACTTTATTATCGTACCAACTGCACTATCCATATCATGGATTGTTTGCGAGTACATTCAAAGTACTCATTGGCTTGCCACTGGTTATTTCATTGACCAGGTATGAGAGAATAAGAAATGGTGAAGAGCACCTTGGTGACGTTCATGCGAGCTAGGACGCTTCTCGGTCAGAATGACTGTAGGTTAAGGCTCATGGCATGGGTTCACGCTTTAGACCAATATTTCCGCTATTTGTCAAGTTGGGTGTGTTAGCCTTCAAGGCCCTATATATGTAAGACTTGACTGCAAAGGTCATTTATTATATCAAACGACATGTATGGATGTAAGACTCGTGTTATTAACTTTCTGTGTGTTCAGTGAGCATTGATCGTCGGGATAGCTGAGCATGATCATTTGGCGATCTCGAGTCATAAGTCGGGGTCCCCACAACTCCAAATGAAATAATTTATATATGAAAAATTCTGAGAAAAATTCAATGAATATGATGGTACCATTTTCATGCATGTTTGAACAACTTATAACTATTGTTTAGGATAATTTCACCAAAGGCATTTAAATGCTTATAAATGGTTTTGAAATTGATCTATATGGATCAAATAACTTCCATTTAAATTGTGGTCACTCGCATTAGACAAAAGCAACAACATGTTAACATGCCATGCTCATGCATCATTGTGAAGCATTTGTCGTACTTAAATTGTTCCTTGTTTGATCTTGTCGATAGATTTGCGAGGCATAGTTACCGACGACATCGAAGAACAACTCATTTCTTCTGATCAACAGGCAAGCAACCCCCCTTGAGCATTCCGATACAATCCCACTTTCTCGCTCTTGCTCTCATTTCAATGCATTAGGACAAGATGATTCAACTACTACTTATGTTACGGTAGATGAACCCATTCCTTTGCATGACCTGTTATTGTGTTGGTGTTCCAAGACTAGATACTACCGCACATTGGGCTCCGGTAATTCGAGCTCTCTCGGCCTATTAACTACTCTGTTCTCAATCTAGGAGTCGCAGTAGTTTGAAATATTCATAGGGTGTGGCCGGGCTAACGAAGTGGATGAATGGCCCAATCGGAACCTGCTTGGGGACCTGCTCACATCGTTTGAGGCCATATTGGATACTTTGGCCGGACTTCCATTATGGGTTCCAACTCGGATAGGCGAGTACGTTGGACGTGAGTCATCGTAGGTTAACATCCGTGGCCGACTCTCTCGTTGGGCTTCTGCTTGAAGGTTGCCGAGGTGCTTGTCTTATGTGAGCATGGCGATAAGTGGTAGGAGCATGTGTGACGAAGTACACCTGTTTAGGTAATTATCTATTCGAATAGTCGCCTCCTCGCATATGGACTACTTGGATACTTGCATGGTTCATAGATAACTTTAACAGACACTCTAAAAATGCTCTAGTTAAGTGTGAGTGCTATCAAAGGCCTTCACGTAGGATGACGAGAGAGGATCCATGGGTGTGTATTGATGCGGTGGATATGTGGTGAGCAAAAGGTCAAAGATGGCATTTAAGCAGTAAACCCCACAACCCCGTTCATTGGTACATGATGCATAAGTAGTTAGTTCTGATGTAAGCCTTGCTGCGTACCTTCGTACTAATTGTTGCTTATTTACATGTTGATATTTATCGCTTCTTGGGCTGTTATTTCACTTCATGGTACAATTCTTATGCCTTTTTTCGCTTATTTTGCAAGGTTTACATGAAGAGGGACAATGCCGGCAACTGGAATTCTGGCCTGAAAGTGGAGCAAAGTTGAGATACCTATTCTGCACAAGTCCAAACGCCGTGAAAATCAACGGTGATTTTTCCCCGATTTATCAAAAATACTGGACCGAAGAAGTGCCAGAGGGGCAACAGGGGGTGCCCACAAGCCTGCACAGCGCGGCCACCCCCTAGGCCGCGCCATGGGGGCTTGTGGGTAGCCCACTGGCCCACTGACCCTCCTCTTTTGCTATATGGAGGGTTTCATCCTGGAAAATATCACAGAGGAGCTTTTTCGTGGTTTCGCGGCCGCCACGAGGCGGAACTTGAGCAGAACCAATCTAGAGCTTCGGCAGGACGATCCTGCCGGGGAAACTTCCCTCCCGGAGGGGGAAATCGTCGCCATCGTCATCACCAACACTCCTCTAATCGAAGGGGACTCGACACCATCAACATTTTCACCAGCACCATCTCATCTCCAAATCCTAGTTCATCACTTGTAACCAATCTCCGTCTCGCGACTCCGATTGGTACTTGTAAGGTTGTTAGTAGTGTTGATTACTCTTTGTAGTTGATGCTAGTTGGATTACTTGGTGGAAGAGTTTATGTTCAGATCCTTGATACTACTCATTACCTCTCTAGTCATCAATATGATTATGCTTTGTGAGTAGTTACTTTTGTTCTTGAGGACATGGGATAAGTCATGCTAATAGTAGTCATGTGAATTTGGTATTCGTTCGGTATTTTGATACGTTGTATGTTGTTTTTCCTCTAGTGGTGTTATGTGAATGTCGACTACATAACACTTGACCATTATTTGGGCCTAAAGGAAGGCATTGGGAAGTAGTAAGTAGATGATGGGTTGCTAGAGTGACAAAAGCTTAAACCCTAGTTTATGCGTTGCTTCGTAAGGGGCTGATTTGGATCCACTAGTTTAATGCTATGGTTAGACTTTGTCTTAATTCTTATTTCATAGTTGCGGATGCTTGCGAGAGGGGTTAATCATAAGTGGGAAGCTTGTCCAAGTAAGGGCAGTACCCAAGCGCCGGTCCACCCACATATCAAACTATGAAAGTAACGGACGCGAATCATATGAACATGATGAAACTAGCATGACAGAAATTCCCGTGTGTCCTCGGGAGCGTTTTTCCTCCTATAAGACTTTTTCCAGGCTTGTCCCTTGCTACAAAAGGGATTGGGCCACTTTGCTGCACCGTTGCTACTTTTGTTAATTGGTGCTTGCTACGAATCATCTCACTACACAATCACTTGTTACCGACAATTTCAGTGCGTGCAGATTTTACCTTGCTGAACACCACTTGTCAGATCCTTCTGCTCCTCGTTGGGTTCGACACTCTTACTTATCGAAAGGACTACGATTGATCCCTTATACTTGTGGGTCATCAAGACTCTTTTCTGGCGCCGTTGCCGGGGAGTGAAGCGCCTTTGGTAAGTGGAACTTGGTAAGGAAACATTCATATAGTGTGCTGAAATTTATTGTCACATGTCACTATGTATACTAATCCTTTGAGGGGCTTGTTCGGGGTATCTTCACCTCGAACGGAAGCACAGAGAGTTGCTCCTCAACCTGCTGCACCTACTGAAAATATTTTCTTTGAATTTCCTTCGGGTATGCTTGAGAAACTGCTGGCTAATCCTTTTACAGGAGATGGAACATCACATCCAGACTTGCATCTAATCTATGTAGATGAAGTTTGTGGTTTATTTAAGATTGCAGGTGTGCCCGAGGATGAGGTCAAGAAGAAGGTCTTTCCTTTATCTTTGAAGGAAAAGGCATTGACATGGTATAGGCTATGTGATGATACAGGATCATGGGACTACAATCGGTTGAAATTGGAATTTCATCAAAAGTTTTATCCTATGCATTTAGTACATCGTGATCAAAATTATATTTACAATTTTTGTCCTCGTGACAGAGATAGCATCGCTCAAGCTTGGGGAGGCTTAAATCAATGCTATATTCATGCCCCAATCATGAGCTCTCGAGAGAAATTATCATTCAGAACTTATATGCTCAGCTTTCTCATGATGATCGCACCATGCTTGACACTTCTTGTACCAGTTCTTTTATGAAGATAGATATTGACTTGAAATGGAATTTATTGGAGAGAATTAAACGCAACTCTGAAGATTGGGAGCTTGAAGAAGCTAAGGAGTCAGGTATGAATTTCACGTTTGATTGCGTTAAGTCCATTGTTGAGACAAATATTTTTTGTGACTTTAGCACTAAGTATGGACTTGACTCTGAGATAGTAGCTTCATTGTGTGAATCCTTTGCTGCTCATATTGATCTCCCCAAAGAGAAGTGGTTTAAATATCATCCTTCTTTAGAAGTCAATGTAGTTAAACCCACTCCAGTTGAAGAGAGAGTCATTGCCTATAATGATCCTGTGGTTCCCAGTGCTTACATTGAGAAACCACCTTTCCCTGTTAGGATAAAGGATCGTTCTAAAGCTTCGACTGTGATACGTAGAGGCTATATTAGAACACCTACACCCCCTGAGCAAATTAGAGTTGAACCTAGCATTGCTATTATCAAAGATCTTTTGTCTGAAGAAGTTGAGGGACATAATATTCACTTCTGTGAAGATGCTGCTAGAATTGCTAAACCTCATGCTAGAGACAAACATAGGCCTGTTGTTGGCATGCCTGTGGTTTCTGTTAAGATAGGAGATCATTGTTATCATGGTTTATGTGACGTGGGTGCTAGTGTTAGTGCAATACCTCAATCCTTATACGATGAAATCAAAGATGAGATTGCACCTATTGGGATAGAGCCTATTGATGTCACTATTGAGCTTGCCAATAGAGATACTATCTGCCGTGTGGGAATTGTTAGGGATGTTGAAGTCTTGTGTGGTAAAACGAAGTATCCTGCTGATTTCCTCGTTCTTGCTACCGCACAAGATAGCTTTTGTCCCATCATATTTGGTAGACCTTTTCTCAATACCGTCAATGATCATATTGATTGTGAGAAGCAAACTGTCACTGTTGGCTTTGAAGGTGTGTCACATGAGTTCAATTTCTCTAAGTTTGGTAGACAACCTCATGAAAAGGAGTTGCCTAGTAGGGATGAAACTATTGCCTTAGCTTCTATTGCTGTGCCTCCTACTGATCCCTTAGAGCAATACTTGCTTGAGCATGAAAATGATATGCATATGGATGAAAGGGATGAAATAAATAGAGTTGTCTTAGAACAATATCCTATCCCTAAGAATAATCTGCCTCTTGAACTGCTTGGGGATCCACCCCCACCAAAGGGTGATCATGTGTTCGAGCTTAAACAGTTGCCTGATACTCTTAAGTATGCCTATCTTGATGAAAAGGAGATATATCCTGTTATTATTAGTGCTAGCCTCTCAGAGAATGGAGAAAAGAAGTTACTAAAAACTCCGAGGAAGCACCGTGCTGCTATTGGATATACTCTTGATGATCTTAAGGGCATTAGTCCCACTCTATGCCAGCACAAGATCAAAACTCATCCTGATTTCAAACCAGTTGCTGATCATCAAAGGAGATTAAATCCTAAGATGAAAGAAGTGGTGAGAAAAGAAATACTAAAGCTCCTAGAAGCAGGTATTATCTATCCTGTTGCTCATAGCGATTGGGCGAGTCCGGTGCATTGCGTTCCTAAGAAGGGAGGCATTACCGTTGTCCCTAATGATAAGGATGAGTTGATCCCACAGAGGATTATTACTGGCTATAGGATGGTGATTGATTTTAGGAAGTTGAATAAAGCCACTAGGAAAGATCATTACCCTCTACCTTTTATCGACCAAATGCTAGAAAGGCTGTCCAAACACACACACTTCTGCTTTCTAGACGGTTATTCTGGTTTCTCCCAAATACCAGTTGCACAATCTGATCAGGAGAAAACCACTTTCACCTGCCCTTTCGGTATCTTTGCTTATAGACGTATGCCTTTTGGCTTATGTAATGCACCTTCCACTTTTCAAAGATGTATGATAGCTATATTCTCTGACTTCTGTGAAAAGATTGTTGAGGTTTTCATGGATGACTTCTCTGTTTACAGGTCTTCCTTTGATGATTGCCTCAGCAACCTTGATCGAGTCTTACAGAGATGTAAAGACACCAACCTTGCCTTGAATTGGGAGAAGTGCCACTTTATGGTTAATGAAGGCATTGTCTTAGGACATAAAATTTCTGAAAGAGGTATTGAAGTCGATAAGGCTAAGGTTGATGCAATCGAGGAAATGCCATACCCCACAGATATCAAAGGTATAAGAAGTTTCCTTGGTCATGCTGGTTTCTATTGAAGGTTCATTAAAGACTTCTCTAAGATTTCTAGGCCTCTTACCAATCTCTTGCAAAAGGATATTCTTGATTGGAGAACATTCTTGATGACCCACAACCTATTGATGATAGCTTTCCCGATGAGCAATTGAATGTCATCAATGCTTCACTAGTGCACCATGGTATGCTGATTATGCAAACTATATTGTTGCCAAATACATACCACCTAGTTTCACGTACCAGCAAAAGAAGAAGTTCTTCTTTGACTAGAGACACTACTTTTGGGATGATCCTCACCTTTATAAGGAAGGAGTAGATGGTGTTATTAGACGTTGTGTACCTGAACATGAACAGGGACAGATCCTACAGAAGTGTCACTCCGAGGCCTACGGAGGACACCATGTGGGAGATAGAACTGCACACAAGGTATTGCAATCCGGTTTCTATTGGCCCACTCTCTTTAAGGATGTCCGTAAGTTTGTCTTGTCTTGTTACGAATGTCAAAGAATAGGTAATATTAGCAAACGTCAGGAAATGCCTATGAACTATTCACTTGTCATTGAACCATTTGATTTCTGGGGCTTTGATTATATGGGACCTTTTCCAAAATCCAATGGGTATACTCACATCTTAGTTGCTGTTGATTATGTCACTAAGTGGGTAGAACCTATCCCCACTAGTAGTGCTGATCACAACACCTCTATCAAGATGCTGAAAGAAGTTATCTTCCCTAGATTTGGAGTCCCCAGATATCTAATGACCGACGGTGGTTCACACTTCATTCATGGTGCTTTCCGTAAAACGCTTGCTAAGTATGATGTCAACCATAGAATTGCGTCTCCCTATCACCCTCAGTCCAGTGGTCAAGTAGAGCTAAGTAATAGAGAGATTGAACTGATTCTGCAAAAGACTGTCAATAGGTCTAGAAAGAATTGGTCTAAGAAGCTCGATGATGCATTGTGGGCTTATAGAACTGCCTATAAGAATCCCATGGGCATGTCTCCGTACAAAATGGTGTATGGTAAAGCATGTTACTTACCTCTTGAGCTAGAGCATAAAGCTTATTGGGCAATCAAAGAGCTCAACTTTGATTTCAAACTTGCTGGTGAGAAGAGGCTATTTGATATTAGCTCGCTTGATGAGTGGAGAACTCAGGCATATGAGAATGCCAAGCTGTTCAAAGAGAAGGTTAAGAGGTGGCATGATAAGAGGATACAAAAGCGTGAGTTCAATGTAGGTGATTATGTCTTGCAATATAACTCTCGTTTAAGATTCTTTGCAGGCAAGCTTCTCTCTAAATGGGAAGGTCCCTATGTTGTTGAGGAAGTATATCGTTCCGGTGCTATCAAGATCAACAACACGGAAGGTAATTGTCCGAGAGTGGTAAATGGGCAGAGAATCAAGCATTATATCTCAGGTACTCCCATAAATGTTGAAAGCAATATTATCAATACCATAACTCCAGAGGAATACCTAATGGATGTTTATCAGCGTGTTTCAGACTCCGAAAACAAAGAGGTATGTGATTCGGTAAGAAAACAGAGTCCAAAACTTTTCCAGTAGGAAATTTTCTCCGTTTTGGAATTTTTGAAAAAATACAAAAATTGGAAGTTGTCCGGAAAGTGAGCGAGGAGGCGACAAGCCTGCACGTTGCGGCCCCACCCCCTGGCTGCGCCGTGAGGGCTTGTGGCCACCTCGTGCGCCTCGCGGTCTCCGTTTTCATGCAGGGGACTCCTTCTGGTCTAGAAAAAATCATTATATATACTCCCGTTTGGTCTGACCCCTGGATCACACAGATTTCCTCTGTTTTTCGTTTCGAGCCTGTTTCTATTGCAGATCTAGATCGCCATGACTTCCCCGAAAGCTCCTAAGGACAAGATCTTCGAGAAGGTCATCAACCCCTATCTCGCGGGAGTGCTGCAACACCCTCAATCTATCGAGATGCGTGAGGGGATGTTGCACATCCGTGATGTTGAGGGGCTAAGAAGACCGGAAGCATGGAGACGAGGCTCGAAGCAATGGAGCAACAAGTCTTCAAGTGCCAAGGGATGGTGGAGCGTGGACTCAAGGCCAACCACATGATGATCATGGAGTTCACCAGCAAGCACATGATTGATGCCAATGACATTGGGAAACATCTCTCCGGGCTCTATGACAGGATCGATCAACTCCACGGCCAGATCTATGACCTGCAGAACCAAAACTGTGAGTATGAGTATAGATTTAAATCAATACGGTTGGCTGCAGATTTGAGGATTCCAGAGACTCGTTCATCTTTCCATGATGGAGCACCTATGCCTTGGAAGACGGAGGATCAAATTCATGTTGCAACAACACCACCATCACCACCAAAGGAAGACAACTGAGCATTGGTATGGGCAATCCCCTTGGCTTGTGCCAAGCTTGGGGGAGTTGCCCCGGTATCGTATCACCATCACATATTTTGCCTTTACCTTTGTTTTAGTTTGTTCCTTTTCAGTTTTCTCTTTCTCTAGTAGAGTAAAAGTCTTAGTGTTTTAGTCTTGAGTTTTGCTTTGTGTCACCCCCGATGTATTCTTGCTCGTGAGCCATATAATAAAGAGTGTCTTAATTGAAGGGCTTTGCCTCTTGCCATGATCAAAAGAGTGAGAATAGAACAAAATCATGAAAGATCATGTAATGATCTTATGGGAAGTGATGGCTTCACATATAAAAAGAATGAGAATTGAAACTTGTTGAGGGTAGGCAAACGTAGACCTTGGTCATTGTTGCAATTAATAGGAAGTGATAAAGAAGGAGAGGTTCACATACAAATATATCATCTCTGACACCATCTATGATTGTGAACACTCATTAAACTATTGCATGCCTAAAAGTATATGCTAGACAAGGAAGACAACATAATGGATTGTGTTTGCTTGGCTCTGAACAATGTTATATGATTAGAGATCCCTTAGTATGTGACGATTGCTTCGACCTCACATTGGCCAAACCTCCCGCACTAAGTAGAGATACTAGTTCTGCATCCATAAACCTTCAACCCAATTTTGCCATGAGTGTCCACCATACCTACCTATGGATTGAATAAGATCCCTCAAGTAAGTTGTTATCGGTGCAAGCAATAAAAATTGCTCTCTAATATGTATGGTCTATTAGTGTGTGGAAAATAAGCTTTGTACGAACCTATGATGAGGAAGACATAAAAGCGACAGACTGCATAATAAAGTTCTTTATCACAGGGGGCAATATAAAGTGATGTTCCGCCGCACTAAGAGGACACACATCCAAACCTCAAAAGAGCATGACAAACTCTGCTTCCCTCTGTGAAGGGCCTATCTTGTACCTTTACTTTTTGCCCTTGAAAGAGTCATGGTGATCTTCACCAATTCCTTATTCCGCCTTTATCCTGGATACTGTCATATGCTTGGGAAAGATCTATATTCATATGTCAACTTGGAGGTAGGCATTCATGAATTATTATTGTTGACATTACCCTTGAGGTAAGAAGTTGGGAGGCAAAACTGTAAGCCCCTATCTTTATCTGTGTCCAGCTGAAACTTTGATCTCATGAGTACCACGTGAGTTGTAGCAATTGTAGAGAACGAAAGAATGATTGAGTATGTGGATTTGCTTTACAAGCTCTTATTTGACTCTTTATGATGTTGTGATAAATTGCAATTGCTTCTATGACTAAAGGCTATCGGTTGTTACTTCTCGTAAGGTTCTTGATCCATGCTTTACTTTGTGAAGGAATTATCACTTTAGCATGAGAGATTATATGTTGGTATTGCTGTTCTGATCTGGATCATGATGCATGCATGTTCGTATCTTGTTTTGCCGACACCTCTCTCCCTAAACATGTGGACATATTTATTGAGCTCGGCTTTCGCTTGAGGACAAGCGAGGTCTAAGCTTGGGGGAGTTGATACGTCCATTTTGCATCATGTTTTCATGTTGATATTTATCGCTTCTTGGGCTGTTATTTCACTTCACGGTACAATTCTTATGCCTTTTCTCTCTTATTTTGCAAGGTTTACATGAAGAGGGAGAATTCCGGCAACTGGAATTCTGGCCTGAAAGTGGAGCAAAGTTGAGATACCTATTTTTCGCAACTCCAAACGCCGTGAAAATCAACGGTGATTTTTTTCCGATTTATCAAAAATACTGGGTCGAAGAAGTGCCAGAGGGGCACCAGGGGGTGCCCACAAGCCTGCACGGCGCGGCCACCCCCCAGGCCGCGCCATGGGGGCTTGTGGGCAGCCCACTTGCCCACTGGCCCCCTCTTTTGTTATATGGAGGGTTTTGTCCAGGAAAAAATCACGGAGGAGCTTTTTCGTGGTTTCTCCGCCGCCATGAGGCGGAACTTGAGCAGAACCAATCTAGAGCTCCGGTAGGACGATCCTGCCGGGGAAACTTCCCTCCCGGTGGGGGAAATCGTCGCCATCGTCATCACCAACACTCCTCTCATCGGAGGGGACTCGTCACCATCAACATCTTCACCAGCACCATCTCATCTCCAAACCCTAGTTCGTCACTTGTAACCAATCTCCGTCTCGCGACTCCGATTGGTACTTGTAAGGTTTCTAGTAGTGTTGATTACTCTTTGTAGTTGATGCTAGTTGGATTACTTGGTGGAAGAGTTTATGTTCAGATCCTTGATGCTACTCATTACCTCTCTGGTCATGAATATGATTATGCTTTGTGAGTAGTTACTTTTGTTCCTGAGGACATGGGATAAGTCATGCTAATAGTAGTCATGTGAATTTGGTATTCGTTCGGTATTTTGATATGTTGTATGTTGTTTTTCCTCTAGTGGTGTTATGTGAACTTCGACTACATAACACTTCACCATTATTTGGGCCTAGAGGAAGGCATTAGGAAGTAGTAAGTAGATGATGGGTTTTTAGAGTGACAGAAGCTTAGACCCTAGTTTATGCGTTGCTTCGTAAGGGGCTGATTTGGATCCACTAGTTTAATGCTATGGTTAGACTTTGTCTTAATTCTTCTTTCGTAGTTGCGGATGCTTGCGAGAGGGGTTAATCATAAGTGGGATGCTTGTCCAAGTAAGGGTAGTACCCAAGCGCCGGTCCACCCACATATCAATCTATCAAAGTAACGAACGCGAATCATATGAACATGATGAAACTAGCATGACAGAAATTCCTGTGTGTCCTTGGGAGCGTTTTTCCTCCAATAAGACTTTGTCCAGGCTTGTCCCTTGCTACAAAAGGGATTGGGCCACTTTGCTGCACCGTTGCTACTTTTGTTACTTGTTGCTTGCTACGAATCATCTCAATACACAATCACTTGTTACCGACAATTTAAGTGCGTGCAGATTTTACCTTGCTGAAAACCACTGGTCAGATCCTTCTGCTCCTCGTTGGGTTCGACACTCTTACTTATCAAAAGGACTACGATTGATCCCCTATACTCGTGGGTCATCATTCACTTTACGTTTTCCTCTTGAGGTTGACATCGATGGATTATCTTGGGAACCCAGATTGTGGTCTCTCTCCTATGGTAGGGTCATTGTAGCTTCTCAGGCTTATCAACCGCTTTTAGTAGATGTATGTACCCAAGCATGTAACTTCCACTTGTTGTCTGTATGCTCTTAATGTTGGGTCATGTGATCCCCCTGTTTGTAACATTATACTATGTTGGCACCTCGGAGCCTACTAAATAAATGATGTGTTATAGAGTTATGTTGTGATGCCATGTTGTATCTACACATCGTGCATATTGTGTGTATGCTTGAAATGCATTGGTATGTGTGGGATTCGACACCTAGTTGTGTGCCTCTAGTAGTACTCTTTACGGGGAAATGCCTCTTTGTGCTTCCACCCAGCCTTGGTAGCTTGCTACTTCTCCGGACACATTGATTGACCGGCATGTATCCATATTTGCTGCTGTGTTTGTCCCCTCGAGGAAATGTCATGCGTGTAATGGACACCTAGTAGCTTTCTACGACTCGTCTACACATGCTGTTGACCGACACCTGCATTGCTGGATTATGTATGCGTGTCCCTGTACGGATATGACACTTGGGTTTATAAATAGTCATGTCGACCCGTGTTCTCTCACATATGATTGATGGCGACATAGTCATATACGTGAGCCAAAAGGCAACCAAGGTAAGGTGGCAGCCGTGGTGATTACCGTGCGTGAGGCCACAAAGTGATATAAGTTACAAGCTGGAATTGTATGGCTTAGGATCGGGGTCCCGCAATTTATCCTATTGCTGGTAGTAGATGGGTAAATCATGTTCATTATGTTCCTAATAAAGGAGGTATAACTTTGTTCCTAATGATAAAAATGAACTCATTCCTCAAAGAATTGTAACTTATTATAGGATGGTCACTGATATCAGGAAATTAAGCTAACCTACTAAAAAAGATCATTACCCCACGGCATTTATTGATCAAATGTTAGAAAGATTATCTAAGCACACACACTTTTTATTTCTTGATTGATATTGTGTTTTTTCTCAAATACATGTGTTAAAGGAATACCAAGAGAAAACTACTTTCACAAGCCCTTGATGTCTACAGTGCAACTTTATTCTTGTAGACGTTGTTGGGCCTCCAACTGCACAGTTCTGTAGGACAACAACAAATTTCCCTCAAGTGGATGACCTAAGGTTTATCAATCCATGGGAAGTGTAGGACGAATATGGTCTCTCTCAAGCAACACTGTAATCAAATCCAAGAAATCTCTTGTGTCCCCAACACACCCAATACAATGGAAAATTGCATAGGTGCACTAGTTTGGCAAAGAGATGGTGATACAAGTGTGTATGGATAGTAGATATAGATTATTATAATGTGAATAAAAACAATGAGGTAGCAAGTAGTAAACAATGATAAAAACGTTATATAAGTGCTTACAAACAAGGCCAAGGGTTCATACTTTCACTAGTGAAATCTCTCAACAATGCTAACATAGTAGAATCATATGATCATCCCTCAACGTGCAACAAAGAATCACTCCAAATTTTCTATTAGAGGAGAACATATTAAGAAGTTTTTGTAGGCCGTGAACCACCTCAAAGTTATTCTTTCCGATCAATCTTGTGGGCTATTCCTATAAGTGTCACAAACAACCCTAGAGTTTGTACTAGAATAACACCCATGATACATATCAATCAAACCTAATGTGACTTAGATACTCCAGTGTCACCTCAAGTATGCGTGGGTTAATTATAAGGCATGCATAAAACAATTTTAGATTCATCATATTCAATCCAACACAAATAACTTCAAAGAGTACGCCAAGATTTCAATTGGGGAACATAATATTAAAATGTGTAATCAACACACGTGCATAGATCCCCAAGGTCACCGGAATTCGAAAGTTGATGCCATAAAACAAATCATGTGAATCAATAGAATACCCCATTGTCACTACGAGTATTCACATGCAAGACATACATCAAGTATTCTCAAATCCAATATTTAATCCGACATAACAAAATCTCAAAGGGAAAGATTCAATTCATCACAACAATATAGAAAGGGGCAAACACCATATAATCCAACTATATTAACAAAGCTCATGATACATCAATATCGTGCCATCTCAATAACATGAGAGAGAGATTGAACAGATAGCTACTGGTACATACCCTCAGCCCCGAGGGTGAAATACTCCCTCCTTGTCATGGCCTCCACCGGGATGATGAATATGGCTACCGGAGATGAATTCCCCCCTCCGACAGGGTACTGGAAAGGCTCTAGATGGGGTTTTCGTTGATACAGAGAGGTGCGCCGGCAGAGCGGAAATTCTCTCTTAATTTTTGAGGGTTTTGGTATATATAGGATTTTTCAGCGTTGGAATCATGCTAAATGCAGCCACGTGGGCCCTACAAGACATCAGGGCGCGCCCAGGGGGGTGGGCGCGCCCTGTTGGCTTGTGTCCTACAGGTGGCTCCCCTATGGTGGTTCTTCACACCAATATTGCTCATATGTTCCAGAAAAAACCGTCAAAATTTTGGGGCGACTCCGAGAACTTTCATGTTTTGCACAAAAAACAACACCATGGTAATTTTGCTGAAAACAACGCCAGTCCGGGTCAGTTCTAAATAAATCACAAAAGTGCATCAAAGCCATATAAAAATTATTATAAACATAGGTGAATATGGCATGAATACTTCATAAATTATTGATACGTTGGAGACATATCAGCATCCCCAAGCTTAATTCCTACTCTTCCTCGAGTAGGTAAATGATAACAAAAGATAATTTTTGAGGTGTGAATGCTAGCTTAATGTATAATATTGATCAATGATAATTCCAAAAACTTTTTCTAGCATCATAACCAATTTTCTCTCTCATAAAACTCACCATGGTAGGGTACCGATCAATTCACATGTCATAGTTCAAACAATGCATTCTCTTAAAACTTAACAACCAATGTTCTTAGTCATCAAAAAATTTCAATGCATCGTAAAGTCTAAGCAAGAGCTCCACATACTCAATTACAATATACTCCCTCCGTCCCAAAATAACTGTCTTAACTTTGTACTAGCTCTAGTATAAAATTGTGCTAAGCTTAAGACACTTATTTTGGGACAGAGGGAGTAGCATCCTATGACTGCTAATACTCAAGGCATACTTTTAGAACAAACAACATCCATCGAACACAGATAAGGAAAGGGTCTTAAATTTTGCCTCCCAACATACTTATCATAAGGTAACTTTCAACAATAATGAATCACGATCAAATATATTCAAGTGGATATATATGTTTATATCTTTCCCCACCACATGGTTCTTGCCAACTAATAGATTTAGGTTTGAATAAGAAGTTGACTCAACATGATAAGTAAGTAACGTGAAAGTAAATAGATTGTCCCTTCATAGAGGGAAGCAGGGATTTGCACACGTGCAAGAGCTCATTGTTTTAAAACGGAGAAGAATATGTAATATTGGGTGGTGTACCTTTCATGTCAATGTCACAATAGAGTTTTCAATATCTTCCATGCTAATCACTTTATTAGCAGTTCCCAAACAGAATTAAAAGTTTACCCCCCTCCACAATTCAAACACATTCCATGGCTAGACGTATCCACGGGTACCATCCAAACAATCAACTTTCTATGGGGGGTTCTTGTTTATTTATTTTTGTATCATGCAGGACTGGGCATCCTTTTTACGAGCCTGTCTCTTGCAATGTTAAGTGAATAAACACTCGTCTTGAGAATAACTCACTTAGCATGGAAGATAATGACCACCCCGTCGCTCCATGAGTGGTACGAGCACACAAAATAGATGTTTATTTAAATGTTTAGAGATGGCACATGCAAATTACTTGGAATGGCAGTGAAATACCATATATATAGGTAGTAGGAATGGTGGACTCTCATGGAAGAAACTTGGATCAAAGATTTGGATGCACAAGTAGTATTTCTACTTAATACGAAGTTTTGGCTAGAAAAAGGTTCTAAACAAGTACCACATGTTGGAGGGTCCATAACAATATAAGTTCTGTGCAAATATACCCAAACATAACCATTACACTGTCTTCCTTGTCCATCTTCAACTATTTGATCAAGTTTGAAAATAATTAAATGGTGTTCACAATCATAAAATATGTCCAAGATAATATATTTATATGTGAAAGCTCTCTTTCATATACTAGTCATTCATGAATTGCTTGTATGACCAATACTATGATTGTCAAACTTCAACGGATTTAACCAAATGTGGAACTACTAGTAAGAATGTAGCACATTTATAATTTAATATTATGATATTTCATTCATTCACAATTTACTCTTAGGATATAAGTCTAGCACAAGAGTAAACATCAAACTACTCTCAAAAAGATATAAGTGAAGATCAATGAGTAGTTAAACAAATAAGTAGCTATGTGAGGACTCTATCTCAATATATTTTTTCCGATCTGATATTTTATTTGAAACAACAAATAAAAAAAATGCACTCTAGGAATGGCACATATCATGTGGATAAATAAAAACTTAGGATCAACATAGGCTAACCATTATTTGTTGACGAAGAGATGTGTGATGCCTAGCATCCGCAAGCTTAGATGCTTGAAACTTCTTGAAATATTTACATGGGGTGCCTTGGGAATCCTCAAGCTTGAACTTTTGTATCTTGTTCAATCCTCTCATATCCCGCTTTCACGTAAGTCTCAATAACTTCATTCACACAAAACTTGAAAACAACTCGTGAGATAGGTTAGTACACGTAAGAATAAATCAACACTTCATGTACTGTCAAAACAAGTTGCATAATAATTTTCAAACATTATATACTATTTACTATTATTTACACAATTTATATCTACCAATATAGGCTATGAAGACTATAGGATAAGTCGATAACAAAAGTATGACAATAATATGTCTAAACAGGACAACCTATAGCAATTAATTCGAAAATTGTACGTGTGTAAATCAAAAAAATTCTGAACAATTAGGGCAGGATAAATAATTTTTATGACAAAACTGTTTAAAAATTGCACAAACTTTCCACGGTCCAGTAAAATATGATGATTCAGATACTACAACAAAAGTTTCTGTTTTTGGACAACACACATCACATATGCATTTCAAGCATTCTAAACGCAATTCTTGGAACTTTTTTTTATTGAGAATCAAGATTAAAAATAACATATAATAGAGAAAAACAAAATAAAATGATGCTACAAGCAACACATATATTACGTGATGAATAAAAATATAGTTCTAAGTAAGATATACCGATAGTGTTGAAGACGAAAGAGGGGATGCCTTCCGGGGCATCCCCATGCTTAGACGCTTGAATATTCCTTGGATAGTACCTTGGGGGTGCCTTGTACATCCCCAAGATTTGGTTCATGCTGCTCCTTATTCACCTCATATTGATATCTCACCCAAAACGTGAAAACTTAAATCACACAAAACTTAACGGAACTTCGTGACATGGGTAAGTGTAATAAAGATATATCATTCACTTAGGTACTGTAAAGACAAGATTAATGATTTTTATCACATAATAAAATGTATTATACCATTACCATAATTTATATCACTCAATATAAGCTACATAAACACTAAAACAAGCAAACTATGCATGCAAAACATAATATGTCAAAAACAGAACAACCTGTGAAGATCGCAATAAAAACTATACTTCCGTGACTACACAGATTTTGAAACTTAGGACACCATATATAATTTGCAAAAAAAGAGTGTGTAAAAATTTACAACTTTTTGATGCTCCAGAAAATCAGAGAAATTCTGCACTAGACGTAAGAGTTTCTGTTTTTGCACAAAATCAATCAAGCAAGTGTCCACACTATCGCAAAGGCTTTACTTGGAACCTTATTGAAGTAAAAGACGCAAAACCTGATTAATATGGTATCTTAATGCAATGCCCAAGATGCGGTCCTCTCCTTATTTTGGCGCGACGGCCTCGACAGGGATTGAAATGCATCTCGTTGTTTTGCAAGAATGGATATCATTACAAGTAGATGTACTAAAAAGATGGGTATAAGGAGTTGGCTTACACTCGCGAGAAGCTACATCAGAGTCACATCAGTACAACACATAAAATCATAATGAAGAAGAGCAGGGTCCGTCTACGGAAGAAAATAAACGATAAAAGAATGACGTCCTTCCTTGCTATCCGAGGCTGCCAGCTTGGAACTCATCCTAGATCGAAGAAGAAGAAGAAGAAGAAACTCCAAATAGCACAATCAGCACGCCCACGTCAAAGTAACTCCTTACGTGTACCTGGAACTGGTGTTGTAGTAATCTGTGGGCCACATGGACTCAGCAATCTCACTTCCAAAGGTATCAAGACTAGCAAAGCTTAATATGTGAGGTATGGTTAAGTGGTGAGGCTGCATGAAGCGACTAAGCATTTATTGAGGTGGCTAACTTACGAGTACAAGAATAAAAGGGGATGATCTATGCATAATTGGACGTGAACTAATAATGATCAAATGAATGATCCTGAACACCTACTTACGTCAGTCATAACCCCACCGTGTCCTCGATCGGAGAAGGAGCTCACAAAAGAGACAGTCACGGTTACACACTCAGTTGCCAAGTTTTTAGTTAAGTTTACTTCAGGTTATCTAGAACCGGATGTTAAACAAAGTTTCCATGTTGCCACATAACCGTGGGCACGACTTTTCGAAAGATTTAACCCTGCAGGGGTGCTCCAACTAGTCCATCACAAACTACCACACACTGCGATGGAATAACCTCGATCAGGGAAAACCCGTGATCTCCTGGGGTTCCTATTGGAAAACCTCAACCTCGAGATAACCCAAAGCATCCTCGGAATCCCTCCCACAAGACGCTCGAGAAAGGTAAAACAAGTCCAGCAAGGCCGCCCGACGTGTCGACAATCCCAATAAGAGTCGCGTATCTCATTATCAGGACACGATGGATGAGCGACGCGTACAGTAGCCTGATAGAAATCTCCTGAGTTGCCCCTGGTTGGCCCCACATAATGCTTTATATTGGTCCAGCATCATCAACACTGGCCCTCCCTGTATTATGTTGAATTACTCCTCAGGTTCATGACACCCTATGTTTTCAGTATTAACGGAATTATTATGTTGGGCAAATACAGTACCAAGGTTGGGCCTTGCCAGAGAAGCTTTATCCCAAAACGAGAATCTAGGGGGTCCCCATAAGAGCCCCAAGCATGTTAGGAGCGCTCATTTATGGAACATAACACCAGTAGCAAAAACTAAGGCGGCATAGGTGGAACAAAACACGAGGCTAGAATGGCCGAGCCTTCCACCTTTTACCAAGTATATATGTGCATTAAGTTAATTAACAATAATATGGTGATATAACAACGAACCCATGTTATCACATGGAGGCAATTGCACCTGCAA
The DNA here is from genome assembly GCF_904849725.1 of Hordeum vulgare subsp. vulgare. Taxonomy (NCBI): domain Eukaryota; kingdom Viridiplantae; phylum Streptophyta; class Magnoliopsida; order Poales; family Poaceae; genus Hordeum; species Hordeum vulgare. The sequence goes on along the minus strand of NC_058524.1, from coordinate 346,423,154 downwards.
CTAGCAAAGCTATCAAATGGTTAAGAAAGCAGTAACATAGCCAATCAGTGGTTTTCTATGTTGTAGTAAGGTTGAAGATTTTCATGGCAATGCTGGGAGCCTGATATTTTAACAGGTGGCAGGCATCGAGACATAATAAAAGAAACGAGACAACTAACATGGCAATGATAGTAACGGTTTCTAGGGAAATGATCATCTTGCCTGTGATCCCGCTTGGAAGAAGAACGACTCCGTGTAGCAGATGAACCGACGTAGTCGAACGGATCCTCACATTCCGACACGCTTGCGGAACACTATCGAGATGATGCAAACCAGAAAAGAATATAGACACGATATTCACCCCGGCACATGCACGACATGATGCACACCCTAATATGATGCATATCAAGTTTAAATTATGCAAGGCATGGCATCACAATTCACAACAATCAAATGCTACACATTAAGTGAAGCTCAATATGCAACGAGTAGCATATTGATGGAACTCCACATTTATTTAATTAGTTCACTCCTATTTATTTACACGGCAAAATTAAATGTTGTTAAACATGGCAAGGGGTGAAGCGCAATTAAACTACCTATCTAGGCATTTTAAATGAGGCCGAAAACGACATATAGCATCTCCAAAATGACCACACACGTTACATTCTAATTCTGTCCAGATTTGTCCTAATCACATTTTATGTTTGTTAAACAGAAAAACAAAGTGGTTCACGTGATTGTACTCGTCGTTCTAGTGCATTAAGATATATGGCTCATCTCCAACGGAGGTGCGGTTAAATAACTATGATCTAAACCATTTCTAACACGTCGACATGCAAACCAATGCAATCAGCACACTAACCAGCCTTAAACATGCATGAGAGTTGGAAAATATTATTCTACGCGAAAATGTACACGTTTGACATCTATAATTTGTCGCGATCCGACGCACGGTTGAAAAACTACGGGCGTTTGAAAATATGAGTTTTTTGTGAAAATGAATAAAACCGCACGACGTTAAAAAAAACTGCACGGGCCGAAACTGATCTGGCCCAACAAGGCACTTGGGCAACATATACTAAAATGTGCACGGGGCCCTAGTTAGGTGGGTTGGCTCACCTCAGGACTCTTGGGCTGGTCAGTGTTGGGCTGGCGTCGGTGTGGAGCTGGGTCGAAGGAGCGACGGAGGGAGCTCGGCTTGCCCACGTGGTGGTCAACACAACTACAGCATGGACCTGGATCGATCCTAACAGAACGAGGCTGGCGAGCGCATGGCAACGGGAACCAATGCGTGGGGACGTCGACCTGCGGTGGGGGTTGGTGCTCCGGTAGCCGGCGTGGTGGGAGGCGGACGGGGCAGCGGTGCCGGAGGCTGGGGGCACTAGCTGGCCGACGGCGGGGCAGCACGACGGCGAGGCGAGGCCGCGGGAGCGAGCTGCGGCTCGGCTACTCGGGGAAGCTGGCTGGGCTAGAGAGGAGGCGCGGGGCGACGCGGTTCGGCCGGGCCCGACAAGGGGCGGGGCTCCAGTGGCATTCTGGCGAGCTGGCCGGGTCTGGCGACCTCGTCGTGGTGCGGGGCGGCGCTGGCAGCATGGACGTCGACGGTGGCGGCCATGGAGGAGGAGAGCTGGGGGCTCAGCGCAGCTCTGGGCATTGGTGGATGCGTCCGGGCCCAGATGAGTTTGACAGCCTCCGATCTCGGCCTCCAGGTCCGCGAAAGGTGGAAGAAGGGGCTGTGGTTGGCGACAGCTGAGGCTGGATGGCACGAAAATCGATATGATTAGGGTTAGGCTAAATTAGGTAGGGGGAGGTGGTTTAAATAGGAAAGGGGGCTAGGGTTAGCAGATCTCATCCCGATTCAAACCGTTCGATCGCAATCGGACGGCTCTGGACATGGGGTAGGGTTAGGTAGGCTAGTTGAGCTGTGTAGAGTGGTGGTGGACTAAGGAGAGAGGTAACTTTTGCGTCCGGCAATGAAATTTTAAACACAGAAAAACGTCCGACGATAAACCGACGATGGTGCCGCTACGGTCGATCGTTCGGGTATCAAACGGAGTCCAATTGCGAAGAAATTTGGCAGGTGGCCTACCTACATAAAAATAAGACCGCACACCAAGTTTCAACCCAATCCAAGAATATTTCTCAGACACCTTTAAAAACAAAATTTTAACGATGCTGCGTTCGCGTGCGTGTGTGGTTGGTCTCGAAATGGTCAACGACGAAAACAGAGAGAACCGACAACTTCTAACAGATGCAGGTTTTTAAAACTGGCGGCAATGGAGTGTCGATGCAATGCAGATGATGCGAATGATTTGATGATGAATGCGACAAACAACTATCACACGGCGGCAACAAAATAAAAGGGGAATCTTCTGGAGCGTCGGTCTCGGGGTGTGACAACTCTCCTACACTAACAAGGGATCTCACCTCGAGATCTAAGAATGAAAGGGGGAAGTAGAAGAGGAAAGAAGAGGTAAAACTTAGTTGCTTCTTTAACAAACGAGTGAAACCAACGATCCTTGAAGGTTGCAAAGAGGTTGAAGAATGACATGAAGAACAAGCAAGAATTCAATCAAAATTTTGGCACCACTTCGGTAGGACAGAGAGCAAAATTTGATAAGATGGAAAGATCTTGAAAATATTCACAACAAACCAAGTAAATTGATAAGCAAGGAAAGAGCATAAAGGAAAATACAACACTCCGGTTAAATGAATAAGGAAGGGAAGAAGACGATCTTGACAAAACTAGATAATGGAGAAAAGAAAGCAGCATCACAACACCTCCGAAACAATGAATAGGAACTAGATAATTGGAAAGAAAGATCGGATAAGAAAACGACAACTTCCAGCACATTTGAACTTGAAGAGAATCCTACAAGGGAGGATTGAATGGAGTTTTTGGAAAATCATCAACGAAAAGAACAAGCGTGTAGTGGGCTTATGAAAAACCATCCCAAAATAATGAGGTGACAACCAGCCACTAAGAGACACAAGGATTGATTGAGAGCAACAAGATGTGAGAACTCCTTACACCAAGAGGAAACATAGAGGACTTGGATCAATGATAATTACCATAATAGCAAAAAATCATATAAAAAGCTTTAGGTGAAATCTAATCCAAGATAATTCAATGAAGAAACCATGGGTCAAAATATCTCATGATCAAACAATTTGGTGGGTTTACATATTTAATTCTCGAAACAACTTTTCTTCGAGACTCCTCCACTAACAAGAATGCTATAACACCACCTCAAAGGATAAAGGAGGAATAATTGTGCTTTGAAATGCAAGAGATAGAATACTTGAGGTAATACCACAAGAATCTTGAAGAACACCTTGAGAATGAAGAGATCTAGAGCCGCCTAAGAGAAAACTTCAACAAAGCACTGGAATAATTGAGAGACAAACGAAGAGACATAATTGAGAAGAATATGAGGATGAAAGCTGAAAGCTGAGAACGAAAAAATCGTCTGAAATGATGGCCTTCAGAGGATCAAGAATGAAAACAAATCTGAAATGCATCGGATAGAAAGAAAGGGATTTCTCATGATTGGAAACAATTGCAAAGAATAGCACCAAGCTGAAATGACAATCTTCACAAGAATGGAGCAAGATTTGAGAGAAACACTCCTTCGGTCTTCCAAGCTGAAAATAATGGGGAGAACACCACCAAGAATAACTGAGACACTCCGGAATGATGACAAGAAAAGGTTGAGTCAATGATGAAAAAATAAATTTGAAGCGATCTTGGTGAAGGGATATGACTGATGAAACCATACTTACGTCACCTTGGAAAGAGTTAGAGATCTCCGTGAAAAGATTAGAAGAGCCAGATAAGGGCCTGGGAAAAACCTGTGGGTTATGGGCCCACTCAAAAGAAACCACCATTGAATGGATTGCTATGAAATATTGATTGCATCGTTACAAATGGAAACTTGATGAGGTTAGCACCTCGAATTAATTGGAAGGGTTGAAAACAAGAAACTCTGAGATATCTTCAACGCTCCGGATAGAATAGAGGTGGATGAATAACAAGAGAGGCTTGATAAGAATTACAAACATGGGAAAGAATTTAAAGGATGAAAAGGATATGATGAACACCTATAACTTGAATTGAATCCACCGAAGAGATAACAAGTATGAAGAAAGATGAACTCAAAACTCCCGAGAATCTTCACCAAGAATCACCGGATACCACACAGAAGAGAAGATAGCGGAAGCAAAATGAAAAGAAAGGCACTTGGGTGATAATTAAATCATTGAAGAAAAAGGGAGGGAGGTCGGGGAAAACAAAGACAACTTGGGATAGATGAGACGAACTCTGAAAAGAAATGAGAGATTGGTCTTGTAAAATTGGAGAGGATTGAATTCACTTGAAGAGAATCACACCGGATGAAAAGAATTGATAAGACAACTAGATTGAGCAAACGAATCAGCATTCCCGTAAAAATATGAGAACACCTCTTGGGAAGATATGAATTCACCACTTAACATCGAAGCAACTCGAATTACCATATTCCAACAAAACAAAGGATGAGGCTTCTAAAACAAGCCAGAACAAATTCATGACACACATGTCGTTTGATATTTTCGTGGATAGGATCGCACGGGCTCTATCCTATAGTAGCCATCATGTACAAAGCAGTGCACCCGACATACGAAACTCCCTGAGTCGTAGCAAGCTACAAGGACTCTTTAAGACACAACGAGAACCGCTATAAGACTTCCGTGAACAAATGAATCCACTAGATGTCGAACCCCAACCTCACATCATGCATCTGTTGGAAGATTGTCCCATAAGTAAGTACTTGAATTCCCACCTAAGAACTCCCGAAATTTCAGGTCATGCAATCGGGTCCATGGATACAAGGATAAAATTTCATCACTCAACTCCTATCATCTAGGCCGTCCAATGTATCACATCCGTCAATACATAACCAGAATCTCGGAACCTCATCTATCTCAGACCCTCGTAATCACAATGATACCAAGTTTGGCGGTACCCCGAACTCTCTGCATTAGTACTAGGGATGCCGGGCTTATCTCGCCACTACTAGTATTGAAGCAATTTTGAACATCCTCCGTCTTGAGATACTAAGAAATCTGAATGATAACGATGTACTCAAGAATCCCTTGGAGCTCAACTCCCCGGAATAAAATCAACACTTCAGGAGGCACCAAGTCAGAATTCCGTCACATCGACATCATATAGATTCCAAAAATATCCACGTGATCCCAAACAAAATTTGAGTGAGAAGAGGAGTAGAATTAAAACGTCAAGATTCCTCACCAGAGCATAGAAGAGGAGAAAAAAGAATCCTACTCTCCGATATATAACTAGAATCAAAGCATTTTTTCACTAGACTCGACTCGGAGAAGTTCGATCAATCAAGGGGGATCCTAGGTCGGTATTGCTCTCATGCCAACTTGTAATGCCCAAGATGTGGTCCTATCCTTATTTTGGTGTGAGGGCCTTGACACGGATAGAAACACATCTCGTCCTTTCGCAAGAATGGATATCATTACAAGTACATGTCCTAAAAAGATGAGTATAAGGAGTTGGCTTACACTCGCCACAAGCTACATCAAAGTCACATCAGTACAATACATACAATCATCATCAAGAAGAGCAGGGTCCGTCTATGGACGAAAACAAGCGATAAAAGAATGACGTCCATCCTTGCTATCCCAGGCTGCAGGCCTGGAACCCATCCTAGATCGATGATGAAGAAGAAGAAATTTCAAATAGCACAATCAACGCGCTCACGTCAAACTAACTACTTACGTGTACCTGCAACTGGTGCTGTTGTAATCTGTGGGCCACATGGACTCATCAATCTTACTTCCAAAGGTATCAAGACTAGCAAAGCTTAATAGGTGAGGTACGGTTAAGTAGTGAGGCTGCAGCAAGCGACTAAGAATTTATTGGGGTGGCTAACTTACGGGTACAAGAATAAGAGGGGATGATCTACGCATAATCGGACGTGAACTAATAATGATCAAATGAATGATCCTGAACACCTACTTACGTCAGTCATAACCCCACCTTGTTCTCGATCGGAGAAGGAGCTCACGAAAGAGACAGTCACGGTTACACACTCAGTTGGCAAGTTTTCAATTAAGTTTACTTCAAGTTATCTAGAACCGGATGTTAAACAAAGTTTCCACGTTGCTACATAACCACGGGGACGACTTTCCGAAAGATTTAACCCTGCAGGGGTGTTCTAACTAGTCCATCAGAAACTACCACACGCTGCGACAGAATAACCTCGATCAGGTAAAACCCGTGATCTCCAGGGGTTGCTATTGGAAAACCTCAACCTTGAGATAACCCGAAGCATCCTCGGAATCCCTCACACAAGATGCTCGAGAAAGGTAAAATAAGTGCAACAAGGCCGCCCAGCGTGTCGACGATCCCGATAGGAGCCGTGTATCTCGTTCTCAGGACATGACGCATGAGTGACGCACATAGTGGCCTGAGAGAAATGTCCCGGGTTGGCCACGCACAGTGCTCTGTTTTGGGCCAGCACCATCAGATTGGCCCTCCCAGTATTATGTTGAATTACTCCTCGGGTTCATGACGCCCTATGTTCTCAGTATAAACAGAATTATTATGTTTGGCAAATATAGTACCAATGTTGGGCCTTGCCAGACGATCTTTATCCCAAAATGAGAATCTAGGGGGTCCCCATAACAACCCCAAGCATGTTAGGAGCTCTCATTTATGGAACATAACACCGGTAGCCGAAACTAAGGCGGCAAAGGTGGAACAAAACACCATGCTAGAAAGCCCGAGCCTTCCACCTTTTACCAAGTGTATAGGTGAATCAAGTTAATTAACAATAATATGTGATATAACAAGGAACCCATGTTATCACATGGAGGCAACTGCACCTGCAACTAGCAACGCTATCAAATGGTTAAGCAAGTAGTAACATAGCCAATCATTGATTTTCTAGGTTGTAGTAAGGTTGAAGGTTTTCATGGCAATGTTGGGAGGCTGATATTTTCACAGGTGGTAGGCAGCGAGGCATAACGAAAGAAACGAGACAACTAGCATGGCAATGATAGTAATGGTATCTAGGGAAATGATCATCTTGTCTGTGATCCCGCTTGGAAGAAGAACGACTCGTGAAGCAGACGAACCGATGTAGTCGAACGGATCCTCACATTCCGACACGCTTGCGGAACTCTATCGAGACGAAGAAAACCGGAAAAGAATCAACACACGACATTCAGCACGGCACATGCACGACATGATGCACACTCTAATATGATGCATGTCAAGTTTAAATTATGCATGGCATGACATGACAATTCACAACAATCAAACGCTACACATTAACTGAAGCTCAATATGCAACGAGTTGTATATTGATGGAACTCCACATTTTATTATTTTGTTCACTCCCGTATATTTACACGGGAAAATTAAATGTTGTTTTAAACATGGAAAGGGGTGAAGCGCAATTGAACTACCTATCTAGGCATTTTAAATGATGTCGGAAACGACATATAGCATCTCCGAAAGGACCCCACACGTTACATTCTAATTCTGTCCAAATTTGTCCTAATCCCATTTTATGTTTTTAAACGGCAAAACAAAGTGGTTCACGTGATTTGACTCGTCGTTCTTGTCCATTTACATATATGGCTCATCTCCAACGGAGCTACGGTTAAATAACTACGATCTAAACCATTTCTAACACGTAGATACACAAACCAATGCAATCAACACACTAAACAACTTTAAACATGCATGATAGTTCAAAAATATTATTCTACATGAAAATCTACATGTTTTACATATATAATTTGTCGCGATCCGACGCACGGTTTAAAAACTACGGGCGTTTGAAAATATGCATTTTTTGAAAATGAATAAAATCAGATGACGTTAATTTTTTTGCATGGGCCGAAACTGATCTGGCCCAGCAAGGCACTTGGACAACAAATACTAAAATGCGTACGGGGCGTTGGTTAGGTGGCTTGGCTCACCTCGGCCTCTTGGGCTGGTCAGTGCTGGGCTAGCATCGGTGCGGAGCTGGGCCGAAGGAGTGATGGAGGGAGCTGGGCCGGCCCACCTGGCGGTCATCGCAGCTCTGGCGTGGATGAGGACCGATCCAGACCGAACGAGGCTAGCTATCGCATGGCGACGGGAACCAGCGCCTCGCGATGGCGACCTGCGATGGGGGCTGGTGCTCCAGTGGCCGACGTGGCGTGAGGCGGACGGGGTGGCGGTGCTGGAGGCTCGGGGCACGGGCAGGCCGATGGCGGGGCGAGGCCGAGGGAGCGAGCTGCGGCTCGGCTGCTCGGGGAAGCTCGCTGGGCCGGAGAGGAGGCGCGGGGCGGCGCTGTTCGGCCTAGGACGGTAAGGGGCGTGGCTCCGGTGGCGTTCCGGCGAGCTGGCCGGGTTCGACGACCTCGTCCCGGTGCGGGGAGGCGTTGGCAGCGTGGACGCTAATGGTGGCTCCCATGGACGAGGAGAGCTGGGCGCTTAGCACAACTACGGGCTTTGGTGGATGCGTACGGGCCTAGTTGGGCTCGACATGCTCTGATCTGGCCCTGAGAAGGGGTTGTGGTTGGCGACAGCTAAGGCTGGAGGTCACAGAAATCGAGGAGGATTAGGGTTAGGCTATATTAGCTAGGGGAGGTGGTTTAAATAGGAAAGGGGGGCTAGGGTTAGCAGATCTCAGCCCGATTCGAACCGTTCGATCGTAATTGGACGTCTCCACACACGGGGTAGGGTTTGCCAGGCTTGTTGAGCTGTGTAGAGTGGTGGTGGACTAAAGAGAGAGGGAACTTTTGCGGCCGGACAATGGAATTTTAAACACCAAAAAACGTGCGACGATAAACTGACGATGGTGCCGCTACGGTTGACCGTTCGGGTATCAAACGGACTCCGATTGCGACGAAATTTGGCAGGCGGCCTACCTACATAAAAATAAGACCGCACGTGCGTGTGTGGTTGGTCTCAAAACGGTCAACGAGGAAAACAGAGAGAACCGACAACTACTAACGGATGTAGGTTTTGAAAACTGGTGGTAACAGAGTGCCATTCAATGCGGATGATGTGATGATGAATGCGACAAACAACTAATCACACAATGGCAACGAAATAAAAGGGGAATCTTATGGAGCATCGATCTTGGGCTGTCACACTTAATCATGTGAACACACAAAAATAGGAAGGATAAATATTGGGTGGTCTCCCAACAAGTGCTTTTCTTTAATGTGTTTTAGCTAGGCATGATGATTTCAATGATGCTAACATAAAATTAACGAATTGAAACACGATGGGAGCATCATGAAGCATATGAAAAGCACATTTAAATCTAGCCCACATCCTATGCACAAGGATTTCGTGTGCAAAATATTTATGGGAGCATAGGAAGGCAAAACAAGCACTTGATATTATGGAAATATACATAAGCATATCTTCCCCTCTGATAATAAGTTTAAGTAGCATCATGAAGGAATTAGAAAATATAGCTATCACATAAAGCATTATTATCATGATCTACAAGCACAGAAGATTTATCACTCTCCACATAAGCAAAATTCTTCTCATTCATAATAGTGAGAGCAAACTCAACAAAATAACTATCATGAGATACTTGATTGATATAATCCAAATGAAAATTAAAATCGTGATGACCAGTTTCATGGTTATTATTACTATTTATAGCATACAACAAAGTTGTCATAATCGTGACTCAATTCTTAGAATCTTACGACTTTATGATCCAAACTAGCCCCTCCGATTCTACGATTTTGCTCATAGAATCTAAGTTTCTATGATACTAGTAGTTATGATTCTACTATTCACGATCCTACCATCATAGCTCCGATATAATTCAGAATCGCGATTCTGACAACCTTTCATACATGTCATCACAACAATCATAAGAGATAGCAACTTTGTTGTCATTGTCAATTGAAACCTCTTCCAAAATAGTGGACTCATAACTAAATAAAGTCATGACCTCTCCAAATCTACTTTTATCATTATGAAAAGATTCAACACCCTCCATAATAGTGGGATCATTAGTACCTAGAGTTGACACTCTTCTAAACACACTTCCATCAATATAATCATCATAAATAAGAGGCATGTTATCATGATAAAAAATTGATCATTCGAAGTAGGGGGACTAAAAAGATCATCTTCATTATTCATAGAATCCCCAAGCTTTGGACACACATCAATTGCAACAAATATATTCTCAAATATGTCATTCTCATCAAGCATGGCATCCCCAAGCTTGTGGGTTTGCATATCATTAACAGTATCATCAATAGCATGAATAGCACCAATAGTGTGACAATTATTATCATCATAATTTTCCAAGTTGGTGCCAAGACGATTTTCAATATTATAAGGGGTATCGTTATCTTCCCAATCATCCTCATCACAACAAGTATTAGGCATAACAAAATAATCATCAAGTGTATCATCGTCCATACTACTTTCGTATTCATTCTCAAAATTATTTGGGAGAGATACCTTTTTACCTCTACTTTTCCTTGTTTTGTTCTTCTTCACCACCTTATGTGTAGGTTTAAGTAATTTATCCGAGCTTATTACTGAAGATACATGAAGCTCCTCCTTGCAACCTCTTTCATTGGGAGAAATAATAGGAGGGTATTGGTGACTTTACCCTGTCATTAGTATTCCTTTTATATTCTATTGATTTTCCTATTTTTCTGTAGTTGGCAACATAAGCATTCTCATTGAAATTCACTAGGCAAAACATATAGATTTCATGCAGATTATTGTCACTATCTTTAGTCATAAAGAATATATCAAACCAATGCATTTTTTGTGACAATTCTTCTCACCCCCAAAATAAAAAAAGTTCATTACACAGTTCACCGGAGATCAAATTAGCCCAATATTTGGAGATAGTTTGATGATGAAAATGCATGCATTGGAAATTAAGATGACCAACCCTCTTGCAAAGTTCACAAGTAATGGGATGAAGAGAGCATAATCTTGTGGCAAATTCATCTATCACCTTAAGCCACCAATTAGTTTTATAATGTTTATGCTTCTTACAAAATCTATCATCCCTGTATGGCATGTCTTCACAAAATTTGTCCAATACACAAAAATTGAGATGCTTATGGAAATGTTTTTATCATGACTAGTGCAATCATCATTAGCATCGTGGATATTCAGAGAATTCATACTAACGACATTTCTATCATGCTCATCATTGAAGGATTTCACATTAAGCATTTTCATAAATTCTTCCTCTACCAATGGAGCACAATTTTCATTAAAAAGACGAAGCAAATGTGCCAACCTAAACTCCATTTTTTGTAGTTTTCTCTTATAAACTAAACTAGTGATGAAGAAGAAACTAAAATATCTAATTGCAAGATCTAAATATATAGCTTCAAGCACTCACCTCCCCAGCAACAACGAGAGAAAAGAGCTTGATATCTAGTATGCAACTTTATTCTTGATGTTGTTGGGCCTCCAAGTGCAGAGTTTTGTTGGAAAACAACAAATTTCCCTCAAGTGGATGACCTAAGGTTAATCAACCCATGGGAGGTGTAGTATGAAGATGGTCTCTCTCAAGCAACCCTGCGATCAAATACAGGAAACCTCTTGTGTCCCCAACACACCCAATACAATGGAAAATTGCATAGGTTCACTAGTTCGGCAAAGAGATGGTGATAAAAGTGTGGTATGGATAGTATATATAGATTTTTAAAATCTAAACAAATAAGAACATCGAGGTAATAAGTAGTAAACAATGATCAAAATGTTATATAAATGCTTAGAAACAAGGCCTAGCGTTCATACTTTCACTAGTGCAATCTCTCAACAATGCTAACATAGTAGAATCATATGATCATCCCTCAATGTTTAACAAAAACCACTCCAAAGTTTCTATTAGTGGAGAACATAATAATAAGGGGTTGGAGGCAGCGAACGACCTCAAAGTTATTCTTTCCCATCAATATTTTGTGCTACTCCTATAAGTGTCGCAAACAACCATAGAGTTCGAACTAGAATAAGACCCATGATACATATTAGTCAACCTGTCACCTAGATACTCCAATGTCACCTCAAGTATCCATGGGTTAATTATATGACATGCATTAAACAATGTGAGATTCATCATATTTAATCCAACACAAAGAACTTCAAAGAGTACCCCAAGATTTATATCGGAGAACGTAATATGAAAACATGCAATCAACCCCTTTGCATAGCTCGCCAAGGTCACCGGAATCCGCAAGTTGATGCCATAACATAAATCATGTGAATCAATAGAATACCCAATTGTCACTATGATTATCCGCATGCAAGACATACATCAAGTGTTCTCAAATCCAATATTCAATCTGACACAACAAAATCTCAAAGGGAAAGATTTAGCACCACAAGATAGGAAGGGACAAACACCATACAAACCAACTATATTAACAAAGCTCGTGATACATCAATATCATGCCATCTCTAGAAAATGAGAGAGAGAAAGATTTAATATATAGCTACTCGTACATACCCTCAGCCCCGAGGGTGAACTACTCCCTCCTCGCCTGGCCTCCACCGGGATGATGAAGATGGCCATGGGAGATGATTTCCCCCCTCCGGTAGGGTACTGGAAAGGCTCCAGATGGGTGTTTCATCGATACAGTGAGTTGCGGCAGCGGAGCGGAAGTTCTCTCCTAATTTCTAAGGCTTTTGGTATATATAGGATTTTTAGCATTGGAATCATGCTAAACGGAGACACGTGGGCCCCACAAGCCATTAGGGTACACCTATGGGGGTGGGCGCACCGTGTTGGCTTGTGCCCCATAGGTGGTTCCCCTGTGGTGGTTCTTCACTCCAATATTGCTGATATGTTCCAGAAAAATCATCAAAAAAAAATTCAGGCGATTATGAGAACTTCCATTTTCTCCACAAAAAACAACACCATGGCAATTCTTCTCAAAACAATGCCAGTGTGGGTTAGTTCTAAATAAATCACAAAAAGTGCATGAAAGCCATATAAAAATATTGTAAACATAGGTGAATATGGCATGAATACTTCATAAACTATTGATACATTGGAGACGTATCAGCCCTTTTGGAACTTATGCTTATGGACGTATCATTTTTGATTTATGAAATGCACGTGCCACCTTTCAAAGACGTATGAATGCTATATTCTCAGAATATTGTGAAAAGATTGTTGAGGTGTTCATGGATGAGTTTTCTGTTTACGGGATTTCTTTTGATGATTTCTTGAGCAACCTTGATCGAGTTTTGCAGAGATGTGAAGAAACTAATCTTGTCTTGAATTGGGGGAAGTGCCAATTAATGGTGAATGAAGGTATAGTACTTGAGCATAAGATTTTTGAATGAGGTATTGAGGGAGATTATACTTGTGATCCGCGTTGGGTTTTCTATGAAGAGGAATGGGTGATGCATCACAATATAGATAAGTATATCCCTTAGTGAGAACCAAGGTTATTCAACTAACACGAGTAACATGCAACCCCTGCCTTCAGCGACTTAACACAAAGAAGCAAACACTTGCATTCAACATGGCAAAGATGGTTATCAATCCCCTGGGACTTGTTATTCGCAAGAAAATGAAGTGTGTAGATAATAGTTGTTAATTGCAAAATAAATAAAGGCATCAAGCTAATTGTAGCGTTTGTAAATATATAAGCATATAGACCTGGGGCCATAGTTTTCCCTAATGGCTGATACGTTTCCGTCATGTCTATAATTTTTGATTGTTTCATGCCAATGTTCTACAACTTTCATATACTTTTGGCAACATTTTATATTATATTTGGGACTAACATACTTATTCACTTTCGAGTGCTAGTTCCTATTTCTCGTGTGTTTTTTTTTGCAGAAATTCCATATCAAACAAAGTCCAAACGCAATAATTTTTTTAGATATTTGTTTTGGAATATATGTGAATTTTGGGAAGAACAATCAACACAACACGATGCCCGAGGGAGGCACAAGACAACATGGCACGACTAGGGGGGTTGGCCGCACCCTCATGGCTTGTGGCTCCCCCTTAAGTGGGTTGGGGCGCTACTTTTGCCGCAAGAAAGATAATTTCCCTATCAGAATCCCCTCAAAAACTCAGCCAAATCAGAGTTAGAGATCTCCACATATCTAATAAATGGTGAAGGTCCACAAAATAGTAGTGAAAACAAGAGAGAAACAAGGAGACAGAGACCCAATCTCGGAGGGTCTGCTGTCCTCCGGGAGCCATGGCAGCCATGAACCAGAGGGGAAACTCTCCTCCTACCTAGGGTGGAGGCCAAGTAAGAATAAGAAGGAGGGGGCTCTCTCCCCTCTCTTCGAGTGGCGTTGGAGCGTAGTCGAGGCAACCATCATGAAGGCGATCTATACCAACAACTTCGTCGCTGTGACCACCAACTCTCTTCCACTCTAAGTAGTGGTGTAAACCCTCTTCTCCCCTCCGTAATCTCTACTTAAACATGGTTCTTAATGCTATATATCATTACCCAATGATGTGTGTCTATCCTATGATGTTTGAGTAGATTTCTTTTGTCCTATTGGTTAATTATGGTATGATGTTATTGATATGAGTTGCATGATATTGTGTTGTCCTAAGGTTCCCTCCGTGAGGCACACACATGAGGGAATCACGGTGGAGGGTTTGCAATATGTTCTTGATTTGCTTATAGTGGGTGACTAGAGTTAGAGAAGCTTACACCCAAGTAAGGGAGTTGTTTGCATATGGGAGTAAAGAGGACTTGCTGTTTAATGCTATGGTTGGGTTACATTAATGATTTCTAGTAGTTGGATATTCTTGCTAGAGGTCCAATCATAAATGCATACGATCCAAGTACGGAAAATATGTTAGAGTATGCTTCTCCCGCATTTAATATGACAAGTATCTCTCATGTTATATTCAATTGCCTATGGACAATCTTTCTCTTGCATTATGAAAAGTTTACTACTAAAAATATTTATTTAATATATTTATTTGAATTTCCTATGGACAATCAATATTTATTTAATATAGTACCTAACTTTTATTTCCACGTTCTTTATTACCTAGCCAACCTATCTATTACACCTACTAAGTACTGTTTTATCCCCGCAAAGTGGTTTCATAGTTGTTCTGGGTAAAGTAAATATTAGCGTGCGTAGAGTTGTACAGTTGGTCAATAGAACATGAGAGAATATTAGTTCTACCTTTAGCTCCTTGTTTGGTTCAACACTCTTACTTATCTAAAAGGGCTACAAATGATTCCCTACACTTGTGTGTTATAAAGACCTTTTTGTGGCTCCGTTGTCGGGGAGCAATATTGTAGCGGTCGATATTCTTGTGTGTGCTTGTTTGCTTTATCACTAAGTAATTTTATTTTCTGTTCTAAATTTTTATTAGTTATGGGTAGGAAATGAAAAATAGCAAAAAAATTAGATGTACTTTCTAACCCTATGGTTGAGGAACCACCCAAAATGTATCGTGCTGCTGAAGCTTTTTACTTGGATCATCTTCCATCCCTTTGTGCTCGTGCTAAATATACAACTAGCTTAGTTGACGGAAATTCATTAAGTGAGCATGCTTATTATGTGCAACACTACTTATCTCAGAAAGGTAAACTCTTGTGGCATCAAATTAATACTTTGTGTTGTATGCTTGGAATTTATGTGAATTACAGGATTTTACTTGTTGTTCTAAAGTTACAGAAAAACATATTCCCTATCAATGTGTGTTTAATGATAATGAAATATTATCTTCTTATGCCAATGATGTCTATTTTTATTATGATGTTGAACAAATCGAAGCTTTTAAGGGTGCTTATGAAATTGCTACTTTGATTCAAAAGTATGATATTACTCTTTACAAATCTGAAAATTTTGCTGTACTTAAATATTGATGTGAAAACTATGCTTCTAATGCTTATGTTAAAGAATTTAATAAGAGAATGTCTGCTACCTTGGAAGAGATTAATATTTTGCAGGAATCTATGGAAGAAGAAATTGCGGAAACCGTGAGCTCATTAGATGAAAAAGATGAGGAGGAGAGAGAAGAACAAAAGGAGGAAGAGCGGATTAGCTGCCCGTGCCCACCTTCTAATGAGAGTAACTCTTCAACTCATACATTGTTTAATTTCGCTTCGCACATACCGAAGGATGAATGCTATGATGATTGCTATGATTGAGGAAGTCCAGGACGAAGGGGTCCTCAGGCCACTTACCTATTTCCATGGGCCGGAGTCCTGGGTCGTTCTATCATAATTATTGGACTACGGATTAATAAAGTGTTGCTTTATTCAAGATGGACTCTTTCGAAGACTTGGTGTGTACTCCATGGTTATGTAGTGATCGACATGTTCCTTCCTTGATGTATGACAAATATTGTGTAACCCTGCCACCCTTGGTATCCATATAAACCGAAGGGCTTTAGTTCATAGGAAAGATTAAGTTCATTACTCCTAGGGTTTAGACCACACCATCCGATCTCGAGGTAGATTAACTATGTACTTGGTACTCCACCATAAATATAAACAAGAGCATGACGTAGCATTTTTACCTCCATCAAGAGGGCCCGAACCTGGATAAACCCCGTTTCCCTTGTTTCGTATTACCCATCAATCCAAGATCCAAAATTTGGACCCCCTACCCGAGATCCACCAGTTTTGACATCGAAATTCGTGCTTTCATTAAGAGTTCCGTTGAAGAATCGTCAAAAGGATTGTGCAAAGGGAATCATTTGCAGCCTTTTTTGATAACTAAGAGTGTCGAACGCAATGATGAGCTAAAGATAGAATTAATATTCTCTCAAGTTCTGTCGACCATCGAAACAACTCTACGCACGCTAATGCTTACTTTACCTAGAATAAGTATGAAACTACTTTGCAGGAATAAAACTAGAACTACTTAGTAGGTGTAATAGATATGTTTGCAAGGTAATAAAGAATGTGGAAATAGAAGTTAGGTACTGTATTAAATAAATATAGCCCAAGACCTGGGCATGAGTCCGTGTAGCGAGGATGATGAAGAACCTCGTACGCCGAACACCGGGGGCCAAAAGCATTTTCCTCCTCTCGTGAAAACAATGAACATTATCTATGTTACGCACATACCAAAAACGGAGAGGAAATGAGCATTTCGGACGTATACACCATAGAGCCAAAATCCCGAAGTACAACCCATGGTCGGCATATCCGAATACTTATGACCAAACGGATCACCAACCAATATTTGGCATGGGGGTTCGGTGGCACTGGTGCTCGACCCCATCATCGATGGGTATCATGTCACTAGAGTCCTTATGGACGGATGTAGTAGCCTCAATTTGATTTACGTAGACATAGTGAGGAAAATGGGTATCGATCCGTTAAGGATCAAGCCTAGTAACACCACCTTCAAAGGAATAATTCCTAGCATGAAGGCCCGCTGCTCGGGCACTATAACTTTGGAAGTGGTGTTTGGTTCGCCCGACAACTTCCGCAGAGAAGACTTGATCTTCGACATTGTCCCTTTCTGCAGCGGGTATCATGCACTCCGTGTCCGTACATCATTCGCTTGCTTTAATGTCGTCCCCCATTATGCATACTTAAAACTGAAGATGCCAGGACACAAGGGTGTTTGTTACAGCCCGAGACCGACGCTCCAGAAGATTTCCCCTTTATTCCATTGTTGGCATGTGCTTATTTTTATTTGTCGCATCATCATCACGTCATGCGCATCGTCCGCATTGCATCGGCATCCCATTGCCGCCAGTTTTCAGAACTTGCATCCGTTATTAGTTGCCAGTTCTCTCCTTATTCGTCGTTGCCCGTTTTGAGCCCGACCACACTCGCACGCGCCCGCGACATCGTTTAAATCCTTGTTTTTAAAAGTGTGTACAAAACTTTCTCTGATTGGGTTGAAACTTGGAGGTAGGCCGCCTGCCAATTTTCGTCACAATCGGAGTCCGTCTGGTACCCGAACGGTCGACCGTAGCGGCACCGTATTTGGTCTATCATTGGACGTTTTCGGTATTAAAAATCATGTTGACGGGTGCCCGTTCTCTCTCTCATCTCCATCTAGCCACTCCACATGGCCACTTAGCCCGTCCCGCGTCCGAGATCGTTCGATTCCGATCGTACGGTTGAAACCGGGGCGAAAAACTGCTAAACATAGTCCCCCATTGTTATAAATAGACCCACATGCCATTTTAGGCAGCAAACCCTCTCTCTCCCTCGTTTTCTGCGCCCACCTAACCCTAGTCGCCGCCCCAGCTCCCCTCTCTCTCCTCCCGGCGCCGCCGGCCCACCAGGCCCGTAGTCAGCCCACCCCGGCCCGGGTCGCGCTGCTGCCTCCTTGCCCGAGGCTGCCCCGAGCAGCCCCAATATGCAGCTCCCAGCCGCGTGCAGCTCCCGTCGCGGCCCCTCGCCGGAGCTCGCTGCGTCGCCCTCCAAGCCGAAGCGCCGCCCAGCGCCTGCGCGCCGCCAGCTCGGCCGGCCACCGCCCTCGGCATCCCGCCGTTGCTGCCTTGGAGTCCGCCTCGGGCCAGCCAGCTGATGCCGCAGCTGTTGCTCGCCGCCGACTCCGTCTTCGGCCAGATCCGGGGTGGCTGCGCCCGGATCCGTCGCCCCTCGCGCCGTGGAGTTCTCCGCCGGTCGGATCCGGTCCGGGAAGCCATCTACGCCGCCCTAGAGCCCGCGCCACGCCACCAGCGGCTCCCCCTCGGGAGCGAGCACGACGAGGAGCACCTCGCTCACCTGCCGCGTGGGCCAGCCACGCGCCGGCCCAGCTTGGTTGCCCCGACCGGCCCAGGCTGCCCTCAAGCCCAGACACGCAAGCCTCGTGGGACGAAGCCCACCAAGGTAAGCAGACGCTATCCCCGCCCCCAGCGTATTTTAGCTATGTTGCACATGTGGTTTAGATTGGCCCATGTGTAGATTCGGCCCGTAGGTTTTTTTCCTGCGAATTAGTAATTTCAGAAAAAGCTATATTTTTCAAACGCGTGTAGTTTCTAAACCATGCATCGGATCGGTATATATGTAACTTGTGTAGTTTTTTGCGTAGATTCATAATTTGCAACTTGCATGCATGTTTGAAGTGATTTGACTTGCCATATGCCTAGAAACGCGTGCTGTCCTAATAGGTTGCTTATCCCGTATTTATTTTCGTGCGTGTCCGCATTGCTCAAATCCCGTAGTTTAATTGCTCACATTTTTAGGGACCTTTTGCCATGTATTTTAGAGCAGTTGTTTGCATTTTTGCATGAAGAATTCGTCGCTAGTTTATTATATCATGTTTAGGACATATTCTCGTATATACGTGTGGCATTATTTTTATTTTGCAACCCCTCATGTTATATATGTTTTCGAGGTAGAAAAATCCGTAGAATTTAACTATGCATTTAGTTTTAGCTTTTGAGCAAGTTATTGCAGGTGATATTTTGACATGTTGCCCTTTTGTTTATTTTGTGGGATTTAATCCGTGCATGATATGAATGAGTTGTCGACTAGAGATATGCCCTTGGATATGTATGCTAGCCCTTGGTAATTTTGGTTGCAATAGAAATCCATGTTTAGGTGTGGTTTGCTTGTTGCCAACATGCTAGGAAATAATGCTGATTTGAAGATGCTGAAATATTTCTAAGTCTGAAATCTGTTATATTTTGTTGTTGTCTTTCCATGAGTTTATCTTGTGATCTGTAGCTCTTTTGAGGTTGGTGCAATGGAGTTAGTTGTAGTCCTTAAGATTCTATAACATGCTGAGAATTCTCATGTCATTTGGTGCCCTGTAGCATATAGTTTTCCTGCTGTCAATATGCCTTCAGATCGAAAAACTGCACTGTCATAAACTTATATTTTCACTAAGTCTGAAACTGTGTGTGAGATGCCATTTTGTGAGTTCTTTTCCTAGTGATCCATGCTTCCATGCTAAATGTTATTAGTAGTTTGTGGTAGTGCATCTTTCCCTCTACTCTCTCACGCCTTGGTTGAACATTTTGCTTTTGTGTAGCTAGTTGTTCGAGGGTGTAGAAAATGCTATGTGGCTGATTTTGGCAGATTGTAGTAATTATTTGTTTAGCTTGTAGTTGATGAACCGTTGCTCCGTTTTGGTTGTGTCCTATATGAAACTTGCTTAGAATCTCGTGTAGTTTCATATTATGTTTCTGCCTTCTTGGTTTGGGATGCTTGTGACTGTCATTGCACACATATTGCATTCATGCCATCATATCTTGAAGTGTTCGTATCTTTTGAACCGTTGCTCCGTTGGCGATGTTCTCCATGTGTAAATTGATTGTAACGATGCGTAGAATCACGTGAACCTATTTATTTTGCTGTTTAAAAAACATTTAAATGTGTTAGTTCAGATCTGGACAGAAATATAAATTAACGTATGAGGTCAGTCCGGAGATGCTATATGTCGTTTCCGACCTCATTTAAAATGCCTGGATAGGTAGTTTAATTACGCTTCACCTCTTGCCATGTTTAACAACATTTAATATTTCCGTGTACCTAATCGGGATAGAACTAACTAATTCGTATGTGGAGTTCCGTCAATATGCAACTCGTTGCATATTGAACTTGACTTAATGTGTAGTGTTTGATTGTTGTGAATTGTCATGCCATGTCTTGCATATATTCAACTGACCATGCATCATATGTGGATTGCATCTTGTCCTGCATGTGCCGTATCGATTCTTGTTTCCAGTTTCTTCGTCTCGATAGAGTTCCGCAAGCGTGTCGGAAAGTGAGGACCCGTTCGACTACATCGGTTCGTCTGCTTCACGGAGACGTTCTTCTTCCAAGAGGGATCTCAGGCAAGATGACCATTTCCCGAGATACCATTACTATCATTGCCATGCTAGTTTTACCGTTTCCATCGTTATGTCACGCTGCCTACTACCTGTTAAATATGAGCCTCTCAACATTGCCATGAAAACCTTCAACCTGTTCACAACCTAGCAAACCATTGTTTGGCTATGTTACCGCTTGCTTAACCATGTGTTAGCGTTGCTAGTTGCAGGTGCAGTCGCTTCCATGTGATAACATGGGTTCCTTGTTATATCACCATATTAAATGCTATTCAAATTAATGCACCTATATACTTGGTAAAAGGTGGAAGGCTTCGCCTTTCTAGCCTGGTGTTTTGTTCCACCTTTGCCCCCTTAGTTTCAGCTACCGGTGTTATGTTCCATAATTGAGCGCTCCTAACACGATCGGGGTTGCTATGGGGACCCCCTTGATAATTCGTCTTAGATTAAAGCTGGTCTGGCAAGGACCAACATTGGTACTATATTTACCCAACATAATAATTCTGTTAATACTGAAAGCATAGGGTGTCATGAAACCGTGGAGTAATTCTACATAATACAGGGAGGGTCAGTGCTGATGGTGCTAGTACAAAACAGAGCACCGTGTGGGGCCAACCTAGGGCAACTTGGGTGATTTCTATCAGGCCACCGTACGCGTGGCTTATCCGTCGTGTCCTAAGAACGAGATAAGCGGCTCCTATCGGGATCGTCGACACGTCGGGTGGCCTTGCTGGATTAGTTTTACCTTTGACGAATATCTTGTGCATCGGGATTCCGGTGATGCTTTGGGTAATCTCAGAGTTGAGGTTTTCCACTAAGGAGTCCGACGAGATAGCGAGCTTCGTGATCAAGGATTTCTATGTGGCTTGTGGTAATTTGTGATGGACTAGTTGGAGCACTCCTGCAGGGTTAAATCTTTCGGAAAGCCGTGCCCACGGTTATGTGGAAACGTGGAAACTTTGTTTAACACTGGTTCTAGATAACTTGAAGTTAACTTAATTAAAACTTGCCAACTGAGTGTGTAACCGTGACTGTCTCTTTCGCAAGTTCCTTCTCCGATCGAGGACACAATGGGGTTATGTCTGATGTAAGTAGGTGTTCAGGATCATTCATTTGATCATCAGTAGTTCACGTCCGCTATGCGTAGATCTTCCTTCTCGTTATTCTTGCACTCGTAAGTTAGCCACCTCATATTCCTTCGTCGTTTGCTGCAGCCTCACCACTTAACCATACCTCACCCATTAAGCTTTGCTAGTCTTGATACCTTTGGAAATGAGATTGCTGAGTCCCGTGTGGCTCACAGATTACTACAACACTAGTTGCAGGTACAGGTAAAGGTTACTTGATGCAAGCACGTTGATTGTTCATTTGGAGTTTCTTCTTCTTCATCATCGATCTAGGATGGGTTCCAGACCCGCAGCCTAGGATAGCAAGGATGGACATCATTTTCTTTTCTCGTTTGCTTTCATCCGTAGTCGAACCTTGCTCTTCTTCATGATGTTTATGTACTGTACTGATGTGACTCTGATGTAGCTTGTGGCGAGTGTAAGCCAATTCCATATATCTCATCTTTTCAGTACATGTACTTGTAACGATATCCATTCTTGCGAAATGACGAGATGTGCTTCTATCCTTGATGAGGCCCTCATGCCAAATTAAGGATAGGGTCGCATCTTGGGCATTACAAGTTGGTATCAGAGCAGTACCGACCTAGGAGCCCCCTTGATTGATCGAACTTGGCCGAGTCGAGTCTAGTGAAAAACTGATTTGAGTCTAGTTATATATCATTGAGTAGGATTCTTTTTTTCTCCTCTTCTATGGTCTGGTGAGGAATCTTGAGATAATATTTTTATTCTACTCCTCTTCTCACTCAAATTTTTTTAGGATCACGCGGATATTGTTGGAATCTATATGATGTCGATGTGACGGAGTTCTGTCTTGGTGCCTCATGTCTGACTTGATTTCTCCGGGGAGTTGAGCTCTAGGGGATTCTCGAGCACATCGCTATCATTCAGATTTCTTAATATCTCAGGACGAAGGATGTTCGAAATTGCTTCAATACTAGTAGTGGCGAGAGGAGTCCGGCTTCCCCAGTACTCGTGTAGAGAGTTCCAGATGTATCGTCATACTTAGTATCATTGTGATTACAATTGTCTGAAATAGATGAAGTTACGAGATTCTGGTTATGTGTTGACGGATGTGATACACTGGTCGGGTTAGTATAGGAGTTGAGTGATATATTACTCCTTTTATCCGTGGACCAGATTGCATGACCAAAAATTTCGGGAGTTCTTAGGTGGGTATTCAAGTAGATACTTATAGGACAATCTTCCAACAAATGCATGATGTTAGGTTGGGGTTCGCCATCTAGTGGATTAGTTGTTCATGGTCGACTTACAGCGGTTCTCGTTGTGTCTTAACGAGTCCTTGTAGCTTGCTACGACTCGGGGGCGCTTTGTATGTCGTGTGGACCGCCTTGCACAGGATGGCTACTGTAAGGATCGAGCCCGTACGATTTTGTCCACAAAAATATCGGACTGAATCTCTCCCATGAGTTTGTTCTGGCTAATTTGCAAGCCTTATCCTTTGTTTTTTTGGAATATGGTAATTTGAGTTGCTTCGATATCAAGTGGTGATTTCAGATCTTTCCTAAGTGGTGTTCTCATATTTTTATGAGAGTGCTAATCCTTTTGCTTAATCAATTATCTTATCAATTCTTTCAACCGAAGCTGTCTTGTCAATTGTTTTCCAACCGGTGTGCTTCTCTTGAGTGAATTCAATCCTCTCCAATAATTGCAAGATCAATCTCTCTTTTCTGTCCCAAGTTGTCTTTGTTTTTCCCCGCCCTCCCGCCCTTTTTTCTTCAGTGACTGGATTTCATCCAAGTGCATTTCATTTCATTGTTGCTTCCGTTATCTCTTCTTTTCTCTCATATCCGCTGATTCATTGTGAAGATTCTTAGGAGCTTCGTGTTCATCTTTATTCAATCTTGTTATCTTTTCCGGTGAATTCAATTTAGTTATCCGCGTCATCATATATTTTTCATCTTTTAAATTCTTTCCTGTGTTGGAAATTTTTATCAAGTCTTCTTGTTGTCATTTATATCTATTCTATCCGGAGTGCGGAAGATATCTCACAGTTTCTTGTTTTCATTTCTTTTAGTTATTTCAAGGTGATCAGCCTTATCTAGTTTTCTTTATAGCGGTGCAATATCTCTCTTCTGAGCAATCTTTTCAACGGTGGTTTTTTTTAGTGGGCCCGTAACCAACAGGTTCTTTCCTAGGATCTTTCCTGGCTATTCTAATATTTTTCGAGAGATCCTTAATTCTTTTCAATTATGACGTAAGTATGAATTTCATCACTCATATTCCTTCTTCAAGGTCGCTTCAAATTTATTCTCATATTTGGCTCCACCTTTCATTCTTCGTTATTCCGGAGTGTCTCGGTTATTCTTGGTGGTGTTCTCCTCATCATTTTCAGCTTCAAGACCGAAGGAGTGTTTCTGTCGAATCTTGGTCCATTCTCTTGGAGATTCATAATTTCATCTTTGTGGCATCATCTTGAATTATTCCCAATCATGAGAATCTCTTTCTTGCTATATGGTGCATTTCTGAGTTGTTTTCATTCTTGATCCTCCGAAGGCCATCATTTCAGAAGATTTCTTCGTTCTCAAATTCTTCTCAATTGTTGTTGTCTCTTCGTTCGTCTCTCAATTATTTCGGTGCCTTTTGAAGTTTTTCTCTCAGGTGGCTCATGATCTCTTCGTTTCCATGTGTCTCCATTCATTCTTGTAATCCCCATTCATTCCATTTTTTACCGGTGTCTCCTTCGAGACTTCTTCAAGTTTGTGCTCATATCTCTCGTCAATCTTTTCAAGAAGAATAGCTGATATGCTAAATCCGTTGCTTATCATCGATTAAACTTGATGAAGGATAAGCATAACATAATTATTATTCGTGTTTCATAGTGATTTCAATTCTTCTCCCAGAGTGGCTCATGATATCAATTCTTTGTCTCAAGGTGTTCTTCAAGATTCTAGTGGTAGTACCTCTCAATTTCTTCTTCGTTCTTTTCTTGCCAAGAGCTAGTTTCTATTCTTTCTAAAAGAGGCCTTGTGATGTTGCTCTCTTCAATCTATCTTCTTGTTCTATCTTGGTCATATTGTTCCCTTGTTCAATTTAGTTGTTTGTTGTGAATCTTGTCCAGTTCTTTCTATTTCATCGAATTTTTGTTCCCCTTTTCCTACCGAAGTGCTGCCGAAATTTTATGTGAATCCTTGCTTGTTCCTCATGTCATTCTTCATCTCTTTGCAACCTTCAAGGATCGTTGGTTTCATTCATTTGTCAAAGAAGCAATTAAGTTTTACCTCTTGTTCTTTCCCTTCCTCTTCCCCTTTCATTCTTGGATCTCGGGTCGAGATCCTCTTGTAGTGTAGGAGAGTTGTGACAGCCCGAGACCGACGCTCTAGAAGATTTCCCCTTTATTCCATTGCTAGCGTGTGCTTATTTTTATTTGTCGCATCATCATCGCATCATGCACATCATCCACATTGCATTGGCATCCCATTGCCGCCAGTTTTCAAAACTTGCATCCGTTATTAGTTGCCGGTTCTCTCCGTGCTCGTCGTTGTCCGTTTTGAGCCTGACTACACTCGCACGCGCCCACGACATCGTTTAAATCCTTGTTTTTAAAAGTTTGTACATAACTTTCTCTGATTGGGTTGAAACTTAACATGCGGTTTTATTTAGATATAGGTAGGCTGCGTGCCAATTTCCGTCGCAATCGGAGTCCGTCTGGTACCCGAACGGTCGATCGTAGTGGCACCGTCTTCGGTCTATCATCGGACGTTTTCGGTATTAAAAATCACGTTGACGACTGCCCGTTCTCCCTCTCATCTCCGGCTAGCCACTCCACATAGCAACTTAGCCCGTCCCACGTTCGAGATCGTTCGATTCCGATCGTACGGTTGAAACCTGGGCGAAATACTTCTATACCTAGCCCTCCCAATGTTATAAATAGACCCCATGCCATTTTAGGCAGCAAACCCTCTCTCTCCCTTGTTTTCCGTGCCCACCTAACCCTGGCCACCGCCCCAGCTCCCCTCTCTCTCCTCCCAGCGCCGCCGGCCCGCTAGGCCCGCAGCTGGCCCGCCCCGGCTCGAGTCACGCCGTCGCCGCCTTGCCCGAGGCTGCCCCGAGCCGCCCTGATCTGCAGCTCCCCGCCGCGTGCAGCTCCCGTCGCCGCCCCTCGCCGGAGCTCGCTGCGTCGTCCTCCAAGCCGGAGCGCCGCCCCATGCCTGCGCTCCGCCTTGCTCCTCGCAGTCGCCAGTTCCCCCGGCCGCCGCCCTCGACGTCCCGCCGTCGCCGCCTTGGAGTCCGCCTCGGGCCAGCCAGCCGATGCCGCAGCTATTGCTCGCCGCCGACCCCGTCTTCGGCCATATCCACGCAGGCTGCACCCGGATCTGCCGCCCCTCGCGCCGTGGAGTCCCCCGTCGGCCGGATCCAGTCTAGGAAGCCATCTCCGCCATCCTAGAGCCCGCGCCGCGCCGTGCCGCCAGCGGCTCCCGCTCGGGAGCGAGCACGACGAGGAGCGCCTCGCTCACCTGCCACGTGGGCCAGCGAGGCGCCGGCCCAGCTCGGTCGTCTCGACCGGCCCAGGCCGCCCCCAGGCCCAACCGCGCCAATCCTCGTGGGACGAAGCCCACCAAGGTGAGCAGCCGCTATCCCCGCCCCCAACGTGTTTTAGCTATGTTGCGCCTGTGGTTTAGATTGGCCCATGTGTAGATTCGGCCCGTAGGTTTATTATTATTTTTCCCGCGAATTAGTAATTTCAGAAATAAACTATATTTTCAAACGCGTGTAGTTTCTAAACCGTGCATCGGATCGGAACAAATTATATATGTAACTTGTGTAGTTTGTTTTGCGTAGATTCATAATTTGCAACTTGCATGCATGTTTGAAGTGATTTGACTTGCCATATGCCTAGAAACACGTGCTGTCTTAATAGGTTGCTTATCCCGTATTATTTTTTGCGTGTCTGGATTGCTCAAATCCCATAGTTTAAATGCTCACATTTTTGGGACCTTTTGCCATGTATTTTAGAGTAGTTGTTTGCATTTTTGCATGAAGATTCCGTCGCTAGTTTACTATATCGTGTTTAGGACATATTCTCGCATATACGTGTGCTATTATTTTTATTTTGCAACCCCTTATGTTATATATGTTTTCGAGGTAGAACAATCCATATAATTTAACTGTGCATTTAGTTTTAGCTTTTGAGCAAGTTATTGCGCGTGATATTTTGACATGTTGCCCTTTTGTTTATTTTGTGGGATTTAAACCGTGCATGATATGAATGAGTTGTCGACTAGAGATATGCCCTTGGATATGTATGCTAGCCCCTGGTAATTTTGGTTGCAATAGAAATCCATGTTTAGGTGTGGTTTGCTTGTTACCAACATGCTAGGAAATAGTGCTGATTTGGAGATGCTGAAATATTTCTAAGTATGAAATCTGTTATATTTTGTTGTTGTCTTTCCATGAGTTTATCTGGTGAAATGCAGCTATTTTGAGGTTGGTGCAATGGAGTTAGTTGTATACCTTAAGATTCTCTAGCATGCTGTGAATTCTCATGTCATTTGGTGACCTGTAGCATATAGTTTTGCTGCTGTCAATATGCCTTCAGATCGAAAACTGCACTGTCATAAACTGATATTTTCACTAAGTCTGAAACCGTGTGTGAGATGCCATTTTGTGAGTTCTTTTCCTAGTGATCCATGCTTCCATGCTAAATGTTATTAGTAGTATGTGGTAGTGCATCTTGCCCTTTACTGTCTGATGCCTTGGTTGAGCATTTTGCTTTTGTGTAGCTAGTTGTTCGAGGGTGTAGAAAATGCTAACTAACACGTTTTTGACTAATTGTAGTCATTATTTGTTTAGCTTGTAGTTGTTGAACCGTTGCTCCATTTTGGTCGTGTACTATACGAAACTTGCTTAGAATCTCATGTAGTTTCATATTATGTTGCTGCCTTCTTGGTTTGGGATGCTTGTGACTGTCGTTGCACACATATTGCACTCATGCCATCATATCTTGCGGTGTTCGTATCTTTTGAACCGTAGCTCCGTTGGAGATGTTCTCTATATGTAAATTGATTGTAACGATGCATAGAATCACGTGAACCTATTTATTTTTCTGTTTAACAAACATTTAAACGTGTTAGTTCAGATCTGGACAGAATTATAAATTAACGTATCAGGTCAGTCCGGAGATGCTAGCAAGGATGGATGTCGTTTTCGTTTCTCGTTTGCTTTCGTCCTAGTCGGACCCTTCTATTCTTCATGATGTTTATGTATTGTACTGATGTGACTCTGATGTAGCTTGTAGCGAGTGTAAGCCAATTCCATATATTTCATCTTTTCAGTACATGTACTTGTAACGATATCCATTCTTGCGAAATGACAAGATGCGCTTCTATCCCTGACGAGGCCCTCGTGCCAAATTAAGGATAGGGTCGGATCTTGGGCGTTATAGTGTTATTACCATCAATGGTAACACTGAGCGATCCCTCCAAACCGAGGAACATATTTCGACTCTCACAACCAAAGTAGAGGTCGTCTATACAACTAAAACAATTCCAGCTCGTCGTTAAGGAACACAAACGAGCTCATGTTCCACCATAGTTATAGAACCTTTCTCCCGCTCACTCTAAATAGAGATACACCCCCATAGCAGGCCCTCGCCACTAGCAAAATATGTGCCTCAAAGGCATAACTTTGTACTTAAGATACCATGGGTAGCTGTGCGGGTGATTATACATTATGAGTTATTCGATTAAACTGAACTATGGTCATTACATGTCCTCGGAGAACTACATGCACCATAAAGGACCAACTCTGTGTCGAGCTACACATACCTCGGCGACTTCTCAAGACCACCATTGTTAAATATCCGCTCGCCAATTATTCCCCCGTGTCAAGGAGTACTTCCCGAAGAGTGAAGGCACCGACGTGCAGCAGGGCCTCATAAGGGACATCAAGCCATCCATATAAAACCTTGTGTAAACTTTTCCTCTGTAAATTACCTTTTGAATATCTATAACAGTTGCTTGATCAATTTGGAATGTATAGATACGAGTTAATCGAAAGTAAAGAACACTCTTTATGAATCACTAGCTTTTCTACACCTTTTTTCTCCTTATTTTCCGAACTGATTTCCTCACCAACATAAGCTTGTTTGATACGCATATTAGACGCTCATGACCAATTGACCAGGGGCTTGGCTATTATGGTTGTCCCCAACATCATTCCTCCATTATTCTGTGTGCAGAGTCTTGGATATTGCGTTATATGCACCAGTTCCAAATTTTGTCTTAGGTCAATAGTTAGGTTGCTGGGATCTTGTGCTTACCCCTTTATGTTCCACTCGTTCGGCTAAACGGGTAAATGGAGTACCGTTGCAATTATACTTCTAGCTCGTCTAGTTAAGTAACTCAACGGAGAAAGCCGAAAACTGATTGTCATACTAAGCGAGAACTGGCCTGATATCTAATGATAAAAACTAAACTAAGAGCCACTTGAGATTCACCATGCCATGCGGAAGGTTTGGAGTAATACGAACCAAGTGATAGTGGTCTTTTACACCTCAGCATAGCCGAACATCACAATTTGCAAGGGGGCTCTTATTTGGTACCCGTAGTCAAGATCCTATGGTTAAGTGAAAGAACTACGACCACATAGTCTGATTGCCTTGTTTCCTCCCGCACTACCTCCTCCGGGTACCAACACGTTGGCTAAGCATGACAGTGCGGGAGCCGGAAACACCCCCGGTAGCATCTGTTAGTGGTTTGAAGCCGACGACCCCAAACTTTCAAGTTAAAATGCACATGAGTCAAAATTAAAAAAAATAAGACATGGTACACCATGGAAAGCAAAATAGCGTTGTATCATACAAAGATTCAACAAATCATACAGGATAATGTTTTCAATCAATGATTATATCCTTGGGGCACTGGGCTTCTATTACCCAAGCACCTTTCATAACATTTGCAAAGTACCGCTGGGGGCGCCTATGTTCCTTTCCACGCGGAGGAGGTGCGGTGGCCATCTTGGTGGGCTCCACTTTTGGCCAGTGCATAATAGTCCTTGCAAAGGCCATCTGAGCTCCCTCTATGCAGATGGAGCGCTTCACAATGTCAATCTGAGGCGTGACAGTAATCAATTTTGCGCGAAGCCAAAATAGTTGCTCGGCAGCGGCTCCATGGGCCATAACCTGACGCAGAGATCCTTCATTGCCAGCTCCACCATCCTGTGCTCTTCCATCACCTATTTCAGATGATTGAGACAAGTAGGGGTTGCTCCAGGCTTGGAATTGCACGCTGAACAACCTTTGCTCGATGGCCCCTTCCTCGGATGCATAATGCCTCGTGGCATTGGCAGGACTCTTTGGCAGATCCGCAAACACGTTTGGAACATGTCATACTCGAGTAAGCAATGTAAACCTTTTTTCGCTAAAGATACATTGAAGTGAATATCTCTTCCCATCTGGAATTTTCTTGATTTCGTGGATCTCCTTCTTATGGCTGTGCGCCTCCTTCCGTGCATCTTGAAATGCAACGGTTGTAGAGGACAATACGGAAGATGTTTCTTTGTTTTTCTGCTCAAGGACCTCACATTTAGTGGCGACATCCTTGGGACCCTACCGTACCTCCATGAATCTGGCCTCATGCTTGTCACGGGCAGACTTCACCGTCATCAGTTCTATGGCCGCTTGTTCGGTCACCGCCTTCTGTTTGACAACCTCTTGCTTCGCCTTACCCATCTCATTTTTGAGCTTCTTGACCTCCGCGGGAGAAGCTATAGTTGTCTTGCAAATAATTCACATTTAAGGGCACAAATAAGGATGCCTCACTTTTATGAGAAACTTAAAGGTTAAATAGCCCAGTTTGGATTTACCTTGTGCGTCATCAAATCGTTTGTTGAGAAGGTCGAGCTCTTCTTCGAAGCTCTTCAGCTTCCGGTTCATTTCTGCCAACTCCACGGAGTTGGCGTCCGCTTCCGAGGTCGAGGCCTATACATATGTGTGTTCGGCTCTCAAGTTATCATTTTTTTTCGAAATCCTCTACTAGGCAGGTTTCATCGTCCTACCACAGTCTTGGGGGCTTGGATCAACCTTTTATAATTATATGGGTGTGTTTGCCGCACTGCTTTGACCCCCGTATGAGTTGTTGAAACTCACAAAGATCTCGGGGGCTACTGAATATAAACCTATAAAAACACAATTACTTTGTAAAAAAGAGATTACAAATTACGTTGAAGCCTGTCAACAGGCCGTTGAAAGCCTCTTTCAGTCTGCTAACAATGGACCAAATACTTTTCAGAACTACACTCAGAAGAGTGCGGTGTTGTTCATAGATGGAAGAGTCATTTAGACCCTCCTCCATCATGACCGACCACCTGGGTTGGAGATGCTCTATTCTGAACGGCTCTGAGTGTGGCATGGTAGTGTCCCTTTGCGGAGAAACTGTTGTAGATGGTTCCGAATGCTAAGAGGCCTTCGGAATTGTCTTCGGAGAAGACCCAAAATGTCCGTGCTCTCCTTCCTTTCTTGCAAGGAGGGATTCATCCTCCTGTTCTTTTGCAGCCGAGGTATTAGCCTTGGCAATGATATCGTCACCTCCGGACCTGGTTTCCAGTTGAGAGGCTACCTCCCCGATCTCCTCGATGAGTGTGGGAGGCGTGTTGTCTGAACGAGCCCCACTTTCCACCAGATTGGTCGACAAAAAGCCCCCCTCCAAAATCTGATCGGTGGGGAAGTTACGCGGCAGGCTACAATGCGGAAAAATGGCTTAACCATTAAACAACAACATCTCAAAACTATAGTATGTTCGTATTTTCGATAATTACCTTTGCGCTCGGGGTTTCACCCAGAGGGTCCTTCGAGGGACCAGTTCGTAATTCTCAGGTTGTGGGAATCCAGAACATTAGCAAACAGGGTCGTGGGGGCCCTGCATTTCCTTTTGAGAGGTGAGGGAGCCGGATCTCCGTCGGCATCTTCGGATGCTGCTCTCTTCTTTATCTGGGAGGTGTCACTCTCCTCCAACTCATCTTCTTCCTCCTCTCCCTCCAGATGAGAGGGAGCAAACGTCTCCTCGGACCTAGTGTCCGATCGACCCTTTGATCAAAAACTCTCTCGGGCCTTTTGATTCTCCTTATTCTTCTCGTCCTTCTCCTTCGGAGCCGTGTACAACTTCTCGGCCAGCATGGCTTCCAATAAAGGCGTCATGGGGTCCTCGGGCAAGGGCGCCAGATAGTTGATCCGCTGAGGCTTTTTCAGCTAGATCTATGAGTATGGAGGAAACGAGAAGTAAGAAGCTTGTTAAAAGGAAAGGAAAAAAACTAAATATTTGATAAAACCTTACCGACCCAGGAGTATTAAGAAGAGAGATGTCGATGTCCTCCTCCTCGGCTGGCCAAGTCTTCTGTGGCTTGAACATCACCTTCCACAATTTCTCATGGGCAACGCGGAAAGAGTTCCACATAGTGGGTGTATCATTCAGATTGTAAGACCACATCGGAGTGGCCCGGCGTTGATAGGGGAGGAGGTGGCAATGTAGCATTACTAGACTACATTGTTCTGCTCGATTTTCTTCATCATTAAGGAGGAGATTTTCTTTGTAAGGGCCTTCACCTCTGCGGCCTCTCCCTAGTCTAAGGCTTTCTCCGTCCAGCACACTACTTCGCTGGGGGACTAGATCTGAATGTCGGAGGTGCTGCCCCTTCTGCGTCATTCAGCTCGGTGATACAAAACTACTCCTTGTGCCATGCGTCGATGGTGTCTATGAAGGTACCCTTCGGCCATTGAACCTGAGCAAGCTTGCTAAACATTCCTCCCCCGTAGTCTTCCTGCTCACCATTGACGACTTTGGGCTTGATGTTGAGGACCTTTAGCCATCGGCCAAAGTGGGGGTGGACCCGTAAGAAGGCCTCACAAAGTATGATGAAGGCTGAGATGCGTAGGAAGGAATTTGGGGAAAGATCATGGAAATCTAACCTGTAATAAAATATTATGCCCCAAACAAAGGGGCGGATAGCAAAATCTAGATCCCAAAGAAAATGCGGAATGAAAACTACCCTCTCGCTGTATTTTGGTGTGGGGATGACTTGGCCCTCCTCCTAAGCACGGTGGACGATGTCTTCTAGTAGATATCCAGAGCTCTTCAACTCCTGGATGTCCTTTTCGGTGATGCAAGAGACGTCATAATTGTGTTTCAAGCCCGAGCTGGCCATGGCCAGACTAGGAGAAAGGTTCAGGAAATGAATGGAAGAGGAGAGATTGAAGGATCGAGCTTTGGAGGCTGGGTATGGCAATGGCGATACGCGACCTGAAATGCATGAGGAGGCTGTGGTGACGGCTTTTCGTTTTATAAATTGCTGAATTACCAAGAGCCCCTCTACTACGCCATAAACTTCGCCATTTATCGATAAAATCGTGTGGTTATGCGCATGATGGATGACCCAAATCGGAAACCATATCCCTGGAAAAGAGGAACACGATCTCCGTAATTGGACGTGTTAGTAAAGACTGTCTCGAATTGTGTTTTCGTAATGAGTCATTGGCCTTGACTCACCACGACCTTTCATTAGAAAGTATGTGAGGCAAAAACACTATTCATGGTCAAACTATCAGCTTGGAAATGAAAATCCATCCACATATTGCCTATTCTTGCGGCTCCTACTTGCAATAATTATGAGAGAAGATCCAAATCTTCACCTCTCTATGTTTCCAATACGATAAAATTGCAAGAAACTACTTATGCTATGTATTGGCCTCTAGTTGATGTGCATGAATTGTTCTTTATGACATGCTAATACATAGGAAGAGAGTTAGACTTTGTTTCTACATGATATATCACTTTGTGCTCACTACTAAATTACAAGTCATTGTTAGTTAAAATTGGCTTTGATATACCTTGGGATCTGGGTGGATCAATTACTTTAGCATTATATGCCTAGCTTAATGGATTTAGAGAAACCGCTGCCACGGAGACAATCCGGAAGTTTTAGGGAGTCATTTTATTATGTTGTGTTCTTTTAAAATAATTAAAAATAAAGTGGGGAACCTAAAACTTAAAAAAAAGAAAAGTGAAAGTGAAAAGGACGAGCACCGTTGAAGTGGGGGCTAGCCTAGAACTTTGTTCATGCCCATGGAAAATTTGTGAATATTGATTACATAAACTTTTCAACAAAAAATAATTATCCTCTTGTATAAATACATTGTATTAGAAAAATAATGTGCCAAGATTTACCTTTAGGATGTTTACATTACATTTTAGTCTTCCTATTTTACTGAAACATAAAAAATCTGAAATTTGTACATAGTACTGTTATACAATTTTTTACCACGTCCTATTTCTTCAGAATTTCTAAGTTCTAGAAGTATACGTTTCATCTGCATCTTTCCAGACTGTCGTGTTTTTCACGAATTGCTGTTATTGTTGCTTTGTGTGCTTATGTTTGAATTCTTGTTGAGCCCAATTGACTTGGGAGCCATGTAATTGTGATAGAATACAGTAGGTAATGTTGGATTATAATTATACAATAATTTAATGGAGGACATGATGATATTTGATGTTATATGAACTGACCACTCTAATGAAAGTTCTTTTAAGTTTTGTGTGGATGAAGCATTCGAAGACCGAGGAGGTATTGACATGTGAAGAATAATGAGAGACAAGAGTTCAATCTTGGGGATGTCAAAGGCACCCCAAGTAAATATTCAAGGAGACTCAAGCATCTAAACTTGGGGATGCCCCAGAGCCATCCCATCTTTCTTTTTCAACAATTATCCGCATGTCTAAGTTTTTGTTTTGTTCACATGAATGTGTAAATTTTTGGAGCATCGTGTGACTTTATTTTCCTTTAGCAATGTATCGTGCTGCCATGGGAAACTAAATGGTTGATTTATATATTGATCTTTTTACTTCACTTGTATCTTTCGAGTATGGCTTTATAGAATGCTTCATGTGCTTCACTTATATCATTTGAAGTTGGATGTTTGTTTCTCTACATATAGAAAAGTGTAATTTGTAGATTGCTCTTTTGCTTCACTTATATTTATTAGGTCATGGTATTTTGTATAAAGAATTAAACTCTCATTCTTCACTTATACCTATTTAGAGAGTCAACAGGAATTGGTCATTTACATGGTTAGTCAGAAAGTCCTACATAAAACTTCTAGATCACTAAATACGATATGTTTGATTCCATGCAATAGTCTTGTGACATTAAGATAGTAATACATGGGTGAACTAGTGGATAATTGTGGATTAGTAACAATATTGATGTTAAGGTTTGTGATTCCCGAAGCATGCACGTATAGTCTCTAGTTATGCGACGTAGTTGGATCATAATTTATCCCTGATTGAAATCCTCTGTGTTGTTATAATCAGGCGCGCGTGATGGTTAATTCCTACCAACCTCCTCCCTAGGGGCATGTGAGTAGTTCTTTTCTTCAAGAGATCTCATAAAATCTTGCAATAAGTATGTGAGTTCTTTGTGAATAATGTGAGTCCGTGGATATACGCACTCTCACCTTCACATATTTGCTAGCCTCTCCGGTGTCGTGCATTGCCCATTCTCACCTCGAGGATTGGTGAAAACCCCACTGGTGCATCCAAACCCCACAACATGTTACGCTCTGTTGCATATAAGCCACATTATATCTTCCTCAAAACAACCACCATACCTACCTATCATGGCATTTCCATAGACATTCTCAGATATATTGCCATGCAACTTCCATCATCATCGTATACATGACTTGAGTGTTCATTGTCATATTGCTTTGCATGATCGTATGATAGATAGCATGATATTTCCATGGGTTGTACTTTTTTTGATATCTTTGCTATGCTAGATCATTGCATATCCTGGTACATTGCCAAAGACATTCATATAGAGTCATATCATATCATGATTTAGTTGTTATATCGATCGTAAGTAAACTAAAGTGTGATGGTCATCATTATTAGAGCATTGTCCCAGCGAGGAAAGGACGATGAAGACTCTGATTCCCTCACAAGTCCGGGTGAAAAAATGAAAAATGGGGGAGTCCAAATGAGCCACCATAAAAAAAGAGATATGGGGGAGGAGAAAAAAGAGAGCTCGCCAAGAATATATATATATATATATATCAATTGTGGGGACCCCGACTTACGAGTCGAGATCGCCGAATAAACGT
Source organism: Hordeum vulgare subsp. vulgare (assembly GCF_904849725.1). Classification (NCBI taxonomy): domain Eukaryota; kingdom Viridiplantae; phylum Streptophyta; class Magnoliopsida; order Poales; family Poaceae; genus Hordeum; species Hordeum vulgare. The sequence goes on along the minus strand of NC_058524.1, from coordinate 346,387,170 downwards.
GCTCAGTGATCCTTGAGATCAATGCTCACCGAACACACATAAACTGAATAACAAGAGTTTTACATCCATACATACCGATCGATACAATAAATGACCATTGCGGTCAAGTCTTACATATATAGGGCCTTGAAGGCCAGCACACCAAACTTGACCAATAGTAGAGATATTGGTCGAAAGCGTGCACCCATGCCATCAATCTTAACCTACAGACATTCTGACTCGGAAGCGTCCTAGCTCACAGGAATGTCACCAAGTTACTCTTCACCAATTCATGTTCTCTAATACCTGGTCAATGAAATAACCTGTGGCAAGCCAATGAGTACTTTGAATGTACTTGCAAACAACCCATGATGTGGATAATTCAGTTGGTACGATAATAAAGTAATATGGAGACTTTGCGGAAAGCAAGTTTTAATCGAAAATGAACATGGTCAAGTACTTGTAAGTATATGCATCATAAACTAGATGGTAAACATAAGAACAGGTCACAGATATCAACATATCTGTTGATGGATTGAACACCACATGTTCTCCCTATATGCCAAGTCACCAAACTTGTCATATCATCTTTCTCAGATAAGACCTTTAACCACACACACACACTCTTGGTTTATGCGGAAACAACTGGACGTAGTTTAAGCAGAATTACCCAACTGTCCTTGACCGTGGACACGACTATTCGAATAGTTTTACACTCTTCAGAGGTTGTACGCTGTACCCACGAGATCCGGGAAACTTCCGTGTCATCCATGACTCACGGTATATAACATACCCGAGGTAAGTACCCGATCATTGCCTTTGCCCTGACGACACTAGACAAAGAGTCCACTTGATTGGTCCCCAACCCACATGATGTACATCTTACGAGCACCAACTCTGGACCGTATCATCCATGCGCCGACCAACGGTGTGCCCGGAACACATCAAACGACATAGTCGACCTACCTGGTACGACCCCGTCTCGAGAGTGACAACATATCACTCCCGCCACTAGTAATGTGGCCTCCTTGCTAGCACCAACCAGAGTAGTCAACAAAGCCCCATCCCATAAAGGGGTATCGTGGTCGCACATGTAAGGTTGGGACAGTCGACACATCATAAATCCAATCCCGTTTCCGAAACCACTCACACAAAATATTTACGGTGCACCTCTTCCTTCACAAGTGGTCACCCAACTCAACATCACCACCCTCGGGCATTAGTGGCACCCGACGGGGTTTTCGTAAAACATTTGATATCAACTATGCATTTCCATTAGCATGCACATGCTCTTTCTGTTGGGGAACGTTGCATGGGAAACAAAAAATTTCCTACGCACACGAAGACCTATCATGGTGATGATCATATACGAGAGGGAGATTGGATCCACATACCATTGTAGATCGCTAAGAGGAAGTATTCATAAACGCAGTTGATGTAGTGGTACATCTTCACGATCCGTCCCACGAACCATTCCACGATCCGCCCCGCGAACCGTCTCACGATCCGTCCCACGATCCGCCCCGATCAAGTGCCGAACGGACGACACCTCCGCGTTCAGCACACGTACAGCTCGATGACGATCTCCGCGTTATTAATACAGCAAGAGGGGCGGGAAAGTAGATGAGTTCTCCGACAGCATGACGGCACACCAGTGATGGTGATGATTTATTACTGCATGGCTCTGCCCGAGCTCCGCAGATAACCTATCTAGAGGAAGAACTATGATCTAGATGAGAGGGCAGCACGTGGCAAAGTTATGTTTCAAAAATCCCTAAACCTCTAGTATATAAAGGAGGACGGAGGGGGAAGGCCTTGCGCCACAAGGGAGACTCCCTTGGGTCGGCTGAAGTGGGGAGGGAGGAGTCATCCTCCAATCCCACTTGGATTATGACTCCTTCCTTAATTTCCCACCTCTTTTGGATTTTCCACTTTTTCCTCATGGGCTTTCCTTGGATGACTTTGTCAGCCCATTATTCCTTAATGCGCATCCAATAAACCCATGTGGACCGCGTGGGCGTGGTGGGCCCTCCCAGTGGGCCCCCGGAACCCATTCGTCACTCCCGGTACACTGCCGGCAATGCCCGAAAACCTTCCGAAATCCAAATACCAACTTCCTATATATCAATCTTCGTTTCCAGACCATTCCGGAACTCCTCATGACGTCCGGGATCTCATCTGGGACTCCGAACAAAACTTCGGTCACCAACACATATAACTCAACTATACGGAAACGTCACCGAACCTTAAGTGTGCAGACCCTGCGGGTTTGAGAACTATGCAGACATGACTTGAGACACTCTCCGATAAATAACCAACAGGGGGACCTGTATGTCCATATTGGCTCCTAGATATTCTATGGAGATCTCTATCGGTTGAACCTCTATGCCAAGGATTGATATAATCACTTATACTATTCCCTTTGTCCTTTGGTATGTTACTTGCCCGAGATTCGATCGTCAGTATCTCCGTACCTAGTTCAATCTCGTTACCGACAAGTCTCTTTACTCGTTCCATAATACAAGATCCCATAACTAACTCCTTAGTCACATTTCTTGCAAGGCTTGTTGTGATGTCGTATTACCGAGTGGGCCACAAGATACCTCTCCGTTACACGGAGTGACAAATCCCAGTCTTGATCCATACTAACTCAACTCAATGGACACCTTTGGAGATACCTGTAGAGCACCTTTATAGTCACCCAGTTACGTTGCGATGTTTTGATAACCCACAAGGTATTCCTCCGGTGTCCGGGAGTTGCATGATCTCGTGGTCACAGGAACATATACATTGACACGCAGTAAACAGTAATAATAAACTGACACGATCAAATGCTACATTTATAGTTTGGGTCTTGTCCATCACATCATTCTCCCAATGTTGTGATTCCATTATCAAGCGACAACAGTTGCCTATGGCCAGGAAACCTTGACCATCGTTGACCAACGAGCTAGTCAACTAGAGGCTCACTAGGGATAGTGTGTTGTCTATGAATCCACACATGTATTTGAGTTTCCAATCAATCAAATTCTAGCATGGATAATAAGCGATTATTATGAACAAGGAAATATAATAATAACCAATTTATTATTGCCTGTAGGGCATATTTCCAACACTTTCTATGCGTAGCACTATTGTTTACTTGTCAACATATTATCAGCATGACCCTCATAGATGGTAAGGTCATGCTCAAATACAAGTGCTCTGGAGGAGCCATCGGAAACACCATGCTGGGGTGCACCAATTAATCTTATCTACATGCATCGGAGTATAGTAATCAATATGTCAGGCATAAAACATTTTCAGACATGGTCAAAGGGCTGCTTGCCTTTTCTTACATAAGTCATCGGGGTCTTCGAGGTCTTCCGGTCCAACTCCGAGTACTCCGTCTACTCCATCAACTATCATCGGAAACAACATAGTAAGCCACACAACAAGCAGAAACAAAAGTGCTATATAAATAGGAGTTTTATTTTTCTTGGACCTGTCAGGTTATAAGAAAAATACTTGAAGCTTGTTTTAGGAGATTTGGACCATGAGGGACTTTTGAATGGACGAAAGGAGAAATCCGTGATCCTATAACAATCCTATAGAAATCATTCTGTTAACAATGTGTGGAGGCACTCAATAAACAGAGCATGGTTTTAGAAATATTTAGGAAGTTGTTTCACTAGATTTGGAGTTGATATGAATATTCCAGGGATTTTATAACATGGAATAAATAGAAAAAGGAGCTATTTATTTAATGCAATAGAATCATAACAGATAAAAATGTTTACTAAGGATACAAAAATAGTGCAAGTTATTAGGAGACTCTGGAAATTGGAATCACTCCATTTGGAGTTTATTTGAACCCCATAGGATTTTTGCAAGATGGGATAAATATATTCAAATTTGCATTTGAATATTAGTACCATAGAAAGTTGCTCTGGAAAAATGTGACATGCACATATATGGATAGGACTTGATTTTAGGGACCTGTAGAAATTTGAATCATCAAATTTGGGACTCATATGAATTTACTATAGATTTTTTATTAAAACAGAAGAGAAAAAGGGGAGGAAATACCAAGGCGACCATGGCTAGATAGCGCCCTAGGCGCTGCATAGAGGCTGGGCCGACCCAGTTGCACGGCTTTGTACACGAGGGCCACGCCGGAGGGTCCTTCCGCTATGTACGCCTTTGCCACGGGGTCGCGCAGCCTGGCACGACCCGTGTCCACTTATACGTCTCGGCCCGGGGCGGTGGGAGGCTGACCAGGGTGCCCCGCCTGTCGGGTTCTTCCCCTTCCTCCCACTCGATATGAGATCAAGTAGGGGAGGCATGACCAGCCGATGCAGTGGCTATCTCCGGTGGCTCCAGCCACTCCCTGGCGGCGCTCCGGCCACCACAGGCTCGGGAGAGGGGGCTCCCACACCTGACTAGGGGGTCAGCTACGTGGGGGAGCTCCTAGGGCGAGGGGGCCCTTGGCCATGGCGAAGGCCGACGTCGGCAGACGCGGCGGGGGCACTCCGGCTGCCGCGAGGAGGAAGAAAGGAGCAGGGCAGCTTCCTGGTGGTGCAAGGCCACTCTGGAGGAGGTTGGGGAGAGAGAGGAGAGGCCGACCTCCTCGATTTGAGCCGAGGCCGAGGCGGCGCCATGGCAGCCAAGGGAGGAAGAGGAGGGCATGGGAGCTCCAATGGGGGCTCCTGGAGTCTGCTAGGAGGGAGGAGGAACTGAGGGGGTGACATGGAGAGATCGGGAGCTCTCGGGTGCTCTTTGACATGGGGGGGGGGTGCACGCGCCACAGAAGGTGCTTGGAGGCAAGCTGGTGTCGGGAAGGGGTTGGACTGGTCAAGGGAGACCCCATGGCGCACTAAGACGAGCTGGAACAGCCGGACACGTCCTGGAAGATGAATACAAGGTACAGAGCACCGTTCTTGCACGCCAGGGTGGTGGTCACCACCCCACTTAGTTTCCTGGGCCACCCCTTGGCCAGTCCAAGGTGTCAAGCATGCAAGGCATGCGTGCCATGAAGCACTAGTGGTGTTTGGACCCAAGTGGGTCAGTTTAGACTAGGGATTGACTGCCATTAAGTTTGGAGCAGCAAACTTAAGGTTGGAAATGAGGGCACTTACTAGAGAGATGATGGGGTGAAACCATGTCTAGCAGTCTTAGGCATGGAAGGACTATAGTTCTGCAAAGTTTCAGCGTAGGGGAACGAGTTTAGCTAGCAGTTGTAGTCCAAAGCTATGTCGCAGCTATAAATCAAGTTTCGGATGTGCTTCTCATATTTCCCACATGAGCATGCTATATTTTGATTTGAAATTCTTCATTAGCATGCTAGAGATGCCCTGCGAGAATGTGGGGGCTTTTGCTTAAGCAAAAGTATAGCAAGAGGAGTAAAACAGTGCTGCCAAGGTAGAAATTGAAAGGTAGATACATGGAGTCATCCTCCAATAATTGACTAGTGGCCATGGAAAGGTTAGTGGAGGTAAAAGGGAAGTAGAGAAGGATGTGGCAAAAATATAAACTCAAGGGAAATAGTGGAAGAGGTCAAAGCAACAACTTTGGTGAATGCACACAAGGTATTTGATGGGTGTTAGGGTTACGAGAAGGATTCCAAATGGTATGACACTTAACATGATCACATAATAGATGAAAATAAGCTTGGACACCATATTTGGGATTTGGTGGAGAAGTTTTCCAATGTAGACTTGGAAAACGCATGAAATGGGCAAAAGTGGCCTTCTGCTTACATAACTATTCAAATCAATTCCCACGAATCCAATATTTGGTGTGGGGGCATTATTTGAGCATTAAAACATACCCAAAAAGTTTGGGATCAATTGGAGAAGCTTTATAATGTAAAGTTTCCCAAAGTCAGAAACCAACAGAGAGGATTTTGGGGGCCTTGGGACAAGTTCTTATATTCTGCTTGATGCACCACTTGGTGTGGATTCATTATTGGAGTACGAGAACATGTCCACCAAATTTGAGCACAATTGGTGACACTTAGCAATGTAGAGTTTCTCAAATTTGGATCTGGACACATAGGGTTTTAGAAAAATTAGAGGAATAAAAATCAACTTGGATTGAGATGAAACTTAGCAAGATCATCATATGTGACATTCTAGAATTTTACAAGAATTTATTGAGAATATTTATTACAGAAATATTCCAAAAGCTTGAAATAGGAAGGAAGGTGTTTGAAGGGTTTTGACCAATAATTTGAACATGACCATGTGTTGAAGCTCATACATATCGAATATATATGTCCACTGAGTTTCCCTAAATTTTCTCAAATATTTTGAAAACAATACAAATGACTATCCTTTATAAGGGACCATTTCTGGCCTCAGAGGAAGGTATAAATAAAATAGTAAAATAAATTTTAAAATGATACTATTGTGGTTTTGGGAAGCTATTTTTGTAATGGATTTTAAATAAAATAATTTGTGCAAAATAACTTCCCTAATTTGAGGACTTGTAGTATAAATCCCAACTCAGGGTTTTTGAAAGCTTAAATCAAGGATATGCTTTTTGGTGAAATATTGTTTGGTAAAAATAGTTTTTGGTCCTACACACCTGGCATGATCATTAGGAAAGGGTTTTGGGTTAAGAAGCTGAGTTTGGAGAGTAGCAGGAGCCTTGGATTCAAACACAAGTAATAGGCAAGCAAGCAAACATCACATCAAGCATCACAAGCATTCACAAATTTTTAATTGGTCCTAATTTTGAGATAAGTTAAATCAGACAGGAGAGTTAAACACAGGGTGTTACATCTATATACATACATACATACATACATATATATATATATATATAAACAAATAAATAAATGAGAGAAAAAGAGATAAGGGACTTTGCTACTATCCTTTACCACACTTGTGCCTCAAAGTGGCACCATGTTCTTCATATAAAGAGTCTCTTGTTTTGTCACTTCCATATGCTAGTGGGAATTTTTCGTTATAGAGATTGGCTTGTATATTATGATGACGGGCTTCCTAAAATGACCAAGGTGTTCATGAGGAAGCAAGTTGGATGAACACCAACTTACCTCCATTTGAGATTTCATACACTTATAGCTCTAGTGCATCCATTGCATGGCAAACCCTACTCCTCCCATTGATATCTATTGATGGGCATCTCCATAGCCCGTTGATATGCCTTGTTGATGCTAGACTTTCTTCTCCACTTTCACCCCTTTGAAACCTACCACCATATTCAAATCCACCTTTATTCTATATCCATGGTTCAGGCTGAGGTATTGAGCGAGTAATAAAAAGCTAAAGTGTGTTAAAAAGTACGATCCATTTGCTTGGTTTGACACCGGGGTGCTCATGATTTATACTTTATGCTAGGAAGACCAAGCACTTTAGCATTGTTATTTTGAAGTTACATAATTGTTTGCTAGTAAACATGAGTATGGATGTCTTTTTGTGAAATGATAGACTATTGCCTTGAATCAGTTGTATCTTAATATTCATGGCATAATTAGGCATTTGTTCAAGATTATGTTAGGTAGCATTCACATAAAAAGTTATCTTTTTTATCATTTACCTACTTGAGGACGAGCAGGAACTAAACTTGGGGATGCTGATATGTCTCCGTCGAATCTATACTTTTTTATTGTTTCATGCCAATGTTCTACAACTTTCATATACCTTTGGCAACATTTTATATTATCCATGGGACTGACTTACTTATCCAGTGCCCACTACTAGTTCATGTTTTTTGTTTGGTAGAAATTCCATATCAAACTAAGTCAAACGCGATAAAAGTTTATGGAGATTTGTTTTGGAATATATGTGAATTTTGGGAAGAAGAATCAATGCAACACGGTTCCCTAGGGAGGCAGAAGCTAACAGCGCGCGGGTCACTTGGAGCACTACTTTCACTACAAGAAAGATAATTTTCCGATAGAAATCCCCTCAAAATTTCAGCCCGATCGGAGTTACGGATCTCCGGATATTTAAGAAACTACGAAGGTCCAAAAAACATTAGAGAAAACATGAGAGAAACAGAGAGAGAGATCCAATCTCGGAGGGGCTACTGTCCTCCAGGTGTCAAGGCAGCCATGGACCAAAGGGTAAACACTCCTCCCAGCTAGGGAGGAGGCCAAGGAAGAAGACGGATGGGGGCTCTCTCCCCCCTTTCTCCTGGTGGCACTGGAGCACCGCTGGGGCAACCATCATGACGACGATCTACACCAACAACTTCGCCGCCATCACTACCAATTCCCCCCCTCTATGCAGCGGTGTAAGAGCTCTTGTCCCAACTGTAATCTCTATTTAAACATGGTTCTTAATGCTATATATTATTACCCAATGATGTGTGGCTATCCTATGATGTTTGAGTCGATTTATTTTGTCCTATGGGTTAATTGTGGTATGCTATTATTGATATGACTTGTATGTTGATATGGTGTGGTCCTAACATGTCCTATGTGAGGCGCACACATGAGGGAATCATGTTGGAGGGTTTCCAATATGTTCATGATTCACTTATAGGGGTGGCTATAGAGTGCCAAAAGCTTACACCCGGGTAAGGGAGTTGTTTGCGTATGGGAGTAAAGACGACTTGATGTTTATTGCTATGGTTGGGTTACCTTAATGATTTGTAGGAGTTCCGGATGCTTGATAGAGGTCCAATCGTAGGTGCATATGATCCAAGTACGGAAAGTATGTTAGCGTATGGCTCTCCCTCATTTCATATGACAAGTATCTATCATGTTATATTGAAATTCGTATGGACAATCTTTCTCTTGTGTTATAAAAAGCTTTCTACTAAACAATTAACTAAATTAATATTTATTTAATAGAGTATCTAACTTTATTTCCATGTTCTTTATTAGCTTGCAAACCTATCTATTACACCTACTAAGTATTTCTAATTTGATTCCCGCAAGTAAGCATTAGCGTTCATAGGGTTGTATCGATGGTCGATAGAGCTTAAGGGAATATTAATTCTACCTTTAGCTCCTCGTTGGGTTCGACACTCTTACTTATTGAATGAGGCTACAAATGATCCCCTACACTTGTGGGTTATTAGTGGCAGCTCTCATGTAGTAATCATACGGTGGGTAAACAAATTACTGTTGGGAAATTCACGGCAATTATCATGTGTATATATGCATCACGTCCATAAGAAAATAGGAGGAGTCCTACGTGCACCTATTATTAATACTCCACCTGTCGACCGCTATCCAACATGCATCTAGAGTATTTAGTAAAATAGAGTTATGCTTGGCGAACAATGACACGATGCGAACAAAGAGAACTCAATTAATATGAATTAACCGCATCGTTTTACCCTTAGTTGCAACAATACAAAGACATGTCTTGTCCCCTATTATGTCGCTGGGATATAGAGCACCGCTAGATTGAACCGACTACAACGCACACCTCCCACTGGCGAAAGATTAATCTAGTTGGCCAAACCAAATCAATAGATCAGAGAGAATTACGAAGCTATAATATTCATGCAAATAAGAATCAAATATAGAATTCAGAGAAGACACAAATCTTTTATCAATAATAATCTGAACATAAACCCAGAATTCATCGGATCCCAACAAACGCACCGCACAAAAGAATTACATCGGATAGATCAAAGCGAAGATGCGATAATCATTGTATTGAAGATCAAGAGAGAGAGAGAGAGAGAGAGAGAGAGATAGTCATCTAGGTACTAACTACGGACGCGTTGGTCTTTGGTGAACTACTCACACATCACCATGGGAGTATAAAGGTTTATGTAGAGACCCTCCATGATGACCCCCCTCCGGCAAGGCTTCAGAACGGGACTTCAGATGGGCACACGACGGAAGAGAGACTTGCGACAACAGAAAAAGTGTTTCAGGAGGCTCCTTAGTGTTTTCGGGATATTTAGGAATTTGTAGGCCATAGAGGGACGTCGGGAGGCTCTAGGAGGGGCCAACACACGTCAGGGCACGACCACCTCCTGTGCGCGCCCTGTTGTGTGCTCCCTCTCTCATGTAGCCTCTGGTTTCCTCCTGATGCTTCCAGGTCTTCTCTTGGTCCAAAAAATCGTTAAAAAGTTTGGTGGCAATTGGAGTTTGTTCGGTAATGTAAACCCGAAAAGCCCAAAACATGTAGAAAACAACAACTCGCACTGGGGAGTGGGTTAATAGGTTAGTCCTCAAGACTAATATTAATTAGTAAATAAACACCCAAAAAGTATCCTAGAATGATAATATTATAGCATGAAACAATCAACAACTATAGATACCTTGGAGACGTATCATCATCCCCAAGCTTAATTCCTACTCGTCCTCGAGTAGATAAATGATAAAAACAATTTTTTTGATGTGAGATGCTACCAAACATGTAATTTATTACAATTTTCATCATTGAGAAACGATGAATTAATAAACATCAACATAACAATATTTATAAACATAAATAACATATTCATCAATTTTCAAAATATACGATCGTTAAAAAATGTACACCCCTATCCTTTTTATCATATTAGCATGGCATGGCCCCGTCTTCACCACATAAATACAAATGTCAAGTCAGGCAATTGGATCATACTTTTGAACATGGTTCAACTGCTGATTACTCATGCAATATATGAGCGTGAACCATGGATATAACATAAAGGTGGAATATAATATGGTGGTAGGTTTCAAAGGGGTAAAATTGGAGAAGAGAGTCTCGCATCAACAAGACGTATCAGCTGGATATGGAGACGCTCATCAATAGATATCAATGCGAGGAGTAGGGATTACCATGCAATCGATGCACTAGAGCTATAAGTGTATGAAATCTCAACTAAAGCTAAGTGGGTGTGCATACAACTTTCTTGCTCATGAAGACCTCTGGAATTTGAGGAAGCCCGTCATCCAAATATAGAAGCAAAGTTCTATAATGAAAATTCCCACTAGTATTGTTCGTGAATACTCACAACATATGCCATAGGTAGGCTAAAGTCGGTGAGAACCGAAGGGACAACGGAGGGCGCTGGGGACTGCTATTGCAACAAAAGACCTTCCAATGGCGCTAGAAATAGGTGTGTCAACAGCACCAGGAATCCTTCTGCTACAGCTACGCCTTAAGTGACCTCCTAGGCAAATATGCAAAGCATTTCCCCCGTGGCCTTGGAGCCTTGCATTGGTGTTCCCTCGAAGCGGAAAGGGTCGTGTAGCACAGCGATGGTAAGTATTTCCCTCAGTTTGAGAACCAAGGTATCGATCCAGTGAAGGAGTATCACAAGAGCCTGCACACACACAAAGAACCTGCTCCCAACGCTATGAAGGGGTTGTCAATCCCTTATAGATTGTTCGCCAAGTGAGAACTGAAAGCAACAAAGTAACAAAGCAAAGTAAAAGCGGAGGTGTAAACGATAGATGTGAATAGACCCGGGGGCGGCCGTGTTTACTAGTGGCTTCTCTCATGAAAGCAAGTAGACGGTGGGTGAACAAATTACTGTCGAGCAATTGATAGAACCGCACAAAGTCGTGACGTCATCTATGGCAATGATTATATCTATAGGCATCATGTCCAAAACAAGTAGACCGATACTTTCTGCATCTACTACTATTACTCCACACGTCGACCGCTATCCAACATGCATCTAGTGTATTAAGTCCAAAAGAACAGAGTAATGCCTCAAGCAAGATGACATGATGTAGATGGACAATCTCATATCAATGACAGAGACCACCTTGTTACCCTTGATGGCAACCACTCAATGTGTGCCTTGCTGCCCCTACTGTCACTGGGAAAGGTCACCACATGGTAAGAACCCAAAACCAAGCACTTCTCCCATTGCAAGAATCATAGATCTAGTTGGCCAAACAAAACCCAAGACTCGGAGAGACTTACAAGGATATCAAATCATGCATATAAGAAATCAGCAAAGACTCAAATATATATCATAGATAATCTGATCACAAATCCACAATTCATCGGATCTCGACAAACACACCGCCAAAGAAGATTACATCGGATAGATCTCCATGAAGATCATGGAGAACTTTGTATTGAAGATCCAAGATAGAGAAGAAGCCATCTAGCTACTAACTACGGACCCGTAGTCTGAAGTGAACTACTCACGAGTCATTGGAGGGGCGATGATGATGATGAAGAAGCCCTCCAACTCCAAAGTCCCCTCCGACAGGGCGCCGGGAAGGGTCTCTAGATGAGATCTCGCGGAAATGGAAGGTTGCGGCGGCGGAAAAGTATTTTCGAGGCTCCACTCATTTTTTGCTATATTTTAGGGAATCTATTGGCCAAAGATCTAGGTCAGGGGGCGCCAGGGAGGCCACAAGCCCTGCCATCGCCGCCTCCCCTCCTCTTGGTGGCGGAGTGGGGGCTTGTGGGCTCCCTGCAGCCCTCCTGGCTTGGCCCACGGGCCCCCTGATCTTCTTCCGGTCGAGAAAAAATCATTTCGGGGATTTTATTCCGTTTGGACTCCGTTCCAAAATCAGATCTGAAAAGAGCCAAAAACACAGAAAAAACAGGAACTAGCACTTGGCACTGAATTAATAAGTTAGTCCTAAAAAAGATATAAAAGGTATATAAAACATCCAAAGATGACAATATAACAACATGAAACCATAAAAAGTTATAGATATGTTTGAGACGTATCAAGCATCCCCATGCTTAACTCATGCTCGTCCTCGAGTAGGGAAGTGATAAAGAATGAATTTTTGATGCTTTCATGCTACCTAGCATAGATGTCCTTTGTAACTCCTCTTATGTGACGTGAATGTTCAGATCCATTTGATTCAAAACAACAGTTTGCTATTGACGTGGAAACAATAATAATTCAAGCAAACTAGCAAGGTAATCATGAACTTTCAAAATAACAAGGCCAAAAGAAAGTTATCCCTACAAAAGCATATAGTCTGGCTATGCTCTATCATCATTGCACAACGAATTTAAATCATGCGCAACCCCGGTATTGGCCAAGTAATTGTTTCACACCTTTACTTTCTCAAACCTTTTCAACTCTCACGCAATACATGAGCGTGAGCCATGGTTTTAGCACTACAGGTGGTGTGGAGTGTGGTGGAGGTTGCAAGACAAAAAAGGAGAACATAGTCACATTAACTAGGCATATCAATGAGCTGTGGAGATGCTCATCAATAGATATCAATGTGAATGAGTAGGGATTGCCATACAAATGATGCACTAGAGCTAAGAGTATGTGAAAGCTTTTAAATAAAACTAGTGGGTGTGCATCCAACTTGCTTGCTCACGAAGATGTAAGGCAATTTTGAGGAAGCCTATCACTGGAATATACAAGCCAAGTTATATAATGAAAATTTCCCACTAGCTATATGGTGGTGACAAAACGAGAGACTCTCAATCATGAAGATCATGGTGCTTAATATGCACAAGTGTGGAAAAGTGGTAACATTGTCCCTTCTCTCTTTTTCTCTCATTTTTTTGGTGGGCTCTTTGGCCCCTTTTTTTGGTGGGCTTCTTTGGCCTGTTTTATTTCCTCACATGGGACAATGCTCCATCAATGATGATCATCACACTTTCAACTCCAAACTTAGAGCAACTATGACTCTACATGGAATGCCTTCGGTAGTGTACCGTGGCAATGATCTAGCATGGCATGGACATTAATGGAAACATCATGCTAGCTATCTTACGATCATGCAAGGGCAATGTAAACGTGGTGGCACATGTCATGGTGGTAGTTGCATGGCAATATATCTCGGAATGACTTTGAAAAAGCCATAGTAGGTAGGTATGGTGGTTGTTTTGAGGGAGGCTAATGGTGGGTTTTGTGCAGCGACGAAAGTTGCACGGCACTAAGAAGATAGTGATGGTGGAAGGTGAAAGTGCATCTAAACCACGAACTCAACATTAGTCATGAAGAACTCATATACTTGTTTCAAAAGTTTTTTTAGTAATTGAAACAAAGCATTCAACGCATACTCCTAGGGGAAGGGTTGGTAGGTATAAACCATCGCGCGACCCCGACCGCCACGCAAAGGATGACAATCAATAGACTAATCATGCTCAAATTTCATCACATAGCGGTTCACCATACGTGCATGCTACAGGAATCACTAACTTCAACACAAGTATCTCTAGATCCACAACACCTTACTATCATGAATTCAATATTACCATAACCACAACTCAAAACTAATTGAGAGGAATCAAACTTCTCTAACTATTCAATGCACATGAAGGTGGAAGTTTTCGTATCCCTTTGGATAACTACCCCTTTTGAGACTACTTTCAAAGCATAGATCAACTATCAAGCCACGCACCGCTGTGCTCTAAAAGATATAAGTGTAGCACATGGAGCAAACGTATCTAGCTCAAAAGATATAAGTGAAGCACATGTGAGCTGAATTGGCTACCAAAAGATATAAGTGAAGCTCGACAAAATCACAGTGAGTGCATGTCTCTCTCTCTAGGTGTGCAGAAAGGATGATTATGACACAAAAAAAATAAAAGACTCCTACGATACAAGATGCTCCAAGCAAAAACACATAAGATGTGGTGAATAAAAATATAGCCCATGTAACGTTACCGAAGGATTGAAGACGAGAGAGGGGATGCCTTCCCGGGGCATCCCCAAGCTTAGGCTTTTATGACATCCTTGAATCTCTTGGGGCGCCTTGGGCATCCCCAAGCTTGAGCTCTTGCCACTCTTTATCTTTTTGTCCATAAGAACTTCACCCAAAACTTGAAAACTTCACAACACGAAACTTAAACAGAAACTCGTGATAACATTAATATGAGAAAGCAAACCACCACTTCCTTAGGTACTGTAGCAAACTTAAATTCTACTTATGTTGATGTTGGGTTATTGTATTTTCAATCTTCCATGGCTAATACCCCCCGATACTATCCATAGTTTCATCAAAATAAGCAACCAACACAACAAAAACAGAATCTGTTAACAGCAGACTAGTCTATAGCAATCTGTATATTTTGTATACCTCTGGTACTTCCAAAATTCTGAACAATTACGATAGTCTGAATAATTTGCGTAGTAATGAGCAGCAAAAAGAATCAACTCAAAACCTTATACAGAAAAAAATAAAAATTCTTTTCGTGAGCAGAAAGTTTCTGTCTTTTCCATCATGACCAAACGATCATCCCCAAGACTAATCATAACGGTTTTGCTTGGCACAAACGCAAAAAGAAACACAAAAAAACACAATCATAACAGAATTATGAAAGTGTGGAAAACAACAAAATAGAAAGAAAAAGGATAGATTCGTTGGGTTGGCTCCCAACAAGCGCTTTTGTTTAACGCCCTTAGCTAGGCGAAAGGTGATGGAATCACGTATAGTCATCTTTGGTGGTCAAACCATAAGTAGCGTGATCATTTATCATCTTAAGATCTTCATATTTATTGGATGACTCACCACTAGCTTTAGGAACAAAAACAGGCCTGACGGTCTTTTTGAGAGTGAGATTTGGAGTATTTTGCATAGCGGCAAAAGCGGAACCCAAGTTGGTTATGAGATCTTCTAATTTGCCAATTCTAGAAGAATCATTAACTATAAGTTCCTTCTCCCTTAATTTTTTCAAAAAGTTTACCACTTTGGATCCATACTGAGTAATTTGATTGTGGATCTTTCTATCCAAACCCTCAATAAGTTCAACTGTGGCAATTTTGTTTTCAATAGCGTCAAGCCTTTGCATCACGTGTTCCAAGGTCAAGGTAGTTCCATTAACCATGAGCGGGGGTGAGCCAACCAAATTCATGATAGCTCTATAGGAGTCAACAGTATGGCTCCCCAAAAAGTTCCCTCCTACAACGGTGTCAAGGATATACCTATTCCAAGGAGAAATCCCAACATAGAAACTGCGAAGGAGGACGGTAGTGGATTGCTTACGAGTAGATCTACTTTGTGCATTGCAAATCCTGTACCAAGCGTCCTTCAAATTTTCTTCCTCATTTTGCCTGAAATTGAGAAGTTCATTTTTAGGTGTGTCGTTTGGAGTGGTGGGTCTAGCCATAGATGGACTATCTCACACACAAACGAGCAGGAAGAGAGAGTGAAACGGGCAAAAGAAAACGGCAAAACAGAAAGGAAAATGAAAACGATAAATGTGAAGTGGGGGAGAGGAAATCGAGAGGCAACTGGCAAAAAAGTAAATGCAGGAGATGAGTTTGTGAGACCTACTTGGATAGATCTTGATCTCTTCTCCCCGGCAACGGCGCCAGAAATACTTCTGCTACTGCAACAAAAGACCTTAAAATGGCGCAAGAAATAGGTGTGTCGACGGCACCAGGAATCCTTCTGCTACGGCTACGCCTTAAGGGACTTCCTAGGCAAATATGCAAAGGATTTCCCCCGTGGCCTTGCAGCCTTGCCTTGGTGTTCCCTCGAAGCGGAAAGGGTGATGTAGCGCAGCGATGGTAAGTATTTCCCCCAGTTTGAGAACCAAGGTATCGATCTAGTGAAGGAGTATCACAAGAGCCTGCACAAATACAAAGAACCTGCTCCCAACGCTATGAAGGGGTTGTCAATCCCTGAATTAATAAGTTAATCCCGAAAAAGATGTAAAAGGTACATAAAACATCCAAAGATGACAAGATAACATCATGAAACCATCAAAAATTATTGATACGTTTGAGACGTATCAGGGACGAGGTTGGTACAAGCATGGAACGCACGATGTACCCAGGTTCAGGGCTCTCCATAGAGATAAGACCCCTAGTCCTGGCAGAGTGTATGATGTATATGGATGGATTACAAGGTTGCTCATGGAGCTGTGTTGAGGAGGAGGAAGAGGGGAGTAGCCGGCTCGTCTCTGCCTCTCTTTATGTGGTTGGTGAGTGTGGTATGTTGTTCGACCGACCCTCTGCGTGGAGGTCCACCGGGGGGTTTTATAGACGAACCCACCGGCCTACAATATGGATAAAGGGTACAAGAGTGGGACCCGACTGGTAGCCTTGCCGGCTGGCCAGGGGCCCACGAGGGTCTTGTCTTATCACATGAGGGTCCCGCCGGCTGCAAGG
Organism: Hordeum vulgare subsp. vulgare; assembly: GCF_904849725.1. Classification (NCBI taxonomy): domain Eukaryota; kingdom Viridiplantae; phylum Streptophyta; class Magnoliopsida; order Poales; family Poaceae; genus Hordeum; species Hordeum vulgare. Next base: position 346,370,232 of record NC_058524.1, on the reverse strand, counting down.
TCTCGTCTGGCTGTGGGACCCACCGGCTAGCCAATGAAGCTCTCGCGTAAGGTTGACGCCGAGCACGCGCTGTACTCAAGCATCGTCTAGCGAGATTCGTCATGGGCGGATAGTACGGCCGCCTCCACTGTTCCCCACGCTGAGTGCAGTAATGGAGTGGGAGTTTGACGGTCCGACACTATGCTGGGTGATGGGGTGTAGGTCAGCGGCGTGGCTGCCGATGCTCGTACCTGCCGGGCACTCCGATCCACTACCTTTGCTGACGCGTAGCTACCTTTAATCGTAGGGTCTCGTCATGACCTACGATCTGATGTGACTTGATATCCCCGGCCGGCTAGCCTGCTTGGCTAGCCGGCTTGGGCACGACCGCCTCTTCCTAGCCGGCTGGCTTGGCCAAGCCGGTCAGGAAGAGGTAGCCGTCTCGCCTCTAGCCGGTAGGGGTTGCCCGGCCGACCAAAGAGTTGGCCACCTCGTCCTCCAGCCGGCAGGTGCTGCCTAGCCTGCCAGAGGACTTGGGCCTTGGGAAACTACACTTGGTCATTCCCTTTGAGCAGGAAATGAAGGAGCAGGCTCGATGAGCCTACCCCGAGGTTATCCCCCCGACAGTAGTCCCCGAAGCTGGAGAGGCCCGCCGTCAGCGGACTGGCGGCTTCACCTGCTTGATATTTTGTCTTGGAATTCCTGCCGCCATCTGCGGCAGGGGACGCCAGCTCCGAAACCGGCTGGCTTCGAAGCGATGCCTCGGCTTCGTCGTAGGTCGCTCAGATCGCGCCACGTGTCAGGCCCAGCCTGACGTAATGATGGTAATTACTGGTGATGGGATCGGGCCTGGGCCTTGGGTCCCGCCATGACGCCCCCTCGGCTTCCGCGTGGAAGATCCTCTTCGGATTTACTCCGCGACGATTGGGCTTAGGGAAGTGCTACCGCCCGTAATACACGGGGTTAGTGGGGTCCCGCGCGCACTGGATCCTCTCCCCACGACGCTTCGTGGGGTTTAAATGGGATGCGGGGGTTCCGAGGTGGCCATTCGCCCCCCTTCTCGCCCCGCATCGACGCCCTCTTCCTCCCTGAGCCCAGACAGAAAGAGCCCGTCATCTTCATCTTCGTCATCTTCGCTCTTCCTCGAAGAAGACCTCGTCGCAGGGAGCTTGGCTGGGCAGCGAGATCTACGAAGGCCATATCGAGGCGCTTCGCCATCATCGGCTGTTGCCCCTGGCCTCCCAGGTGCTGGTGCGAATCCCTGGTGCCGAGACCGCCCCAACACCGGCCGCGGGAGAGGTCATCGTTTTCAACGAGCATTGCTACACGGGCTTCCGGCTCCCGGCGAGATCCTTCTTCTGTGAGTGGCTCCACTTCTTTGGCCTGCAGCCGCATCACCTGGCGCCGAACGCCATCTTGCAGCTATAGGCCTTCGTGGTCTTGTGCGAGGGCTTCCTGGGGATCGAACCCCGCCTCGATCTCTGGCAAATCTTGTTCTTCTTCAAGCAGCAATCCATTGCGATGGAGAAGGCCGAGCTGGAGAAGCTCGCCGAACCGTGCCCGATGACGCCGTGCGGAGCTGCACTAGTGCATCATCGTTCGAAGTCCGGCTTCCCCCAGCTGCCGCTGCAGGAGTCCATCAAGCAGTGGCAGAAGGACTTCTTCTATGTGAAGAATGCCGACCCTGCTCGGGACGCCCTCAACATGCCCCCGTTCAACGTCAATCCTCCGACGAAGTTGAACTGGGCGGCGAAGTTCCTGAAGCCGATTCCCGAGGTGGCGCAGATCGGTGCCCACCTCGAGATTTTGGGGAAAGGCGGCCTTCTTGGCTGCGACCTGCTCACCACCATGGTGAATCTCAGGATCCTGCCGCTACAGAGGCGGCACCCTCTGGTTTGCCAAATGAGCATCTGGCATGACCCCTGCAGGATATCCACCAAGAGATTCACCCCCAGCGCGGTGGCGCGAGGATTGAACCTGATTTCTACCGCCCGTATGGACGACAGTGGGAACTGGTCATGGGGGATGATCCCCTACAACAGGTCCCGTCCGCCTCCGGTGATTAGTGTTCTTTTCTGTTCATTGATGTTTATCTCGCGACTGGCCGTCTCGTTGAGCCGGTTGGCGAATCCTTTGCGCAGATGTTCGAGAAGCTGCAGGCAGCACTCCGCCCGCGTGCTCCCGACGTGGCGGCGTCCGACGCCTCGGAGATCGAGGATGAGGGCGCGATCAAGTCCCGCTTGGCCTCCTCCGAAGGCTCGGAGAACGCTCTGGAGTCGGAAGGGACGGAGCCGTCTGGTGAGTATCCGCGGCCCTCCGTCGCAGACTGGACGGATGACGACGAGATTTCTTCATTCCTATCTGATGCATCCTTCGAGGAAGACTCCGATGGGGGGGGAGGAGGTCACTAGCCTGTCTCTGATGCGCGGACGGCGTCAAAGGGCCCATACGGCCGGTACTGACAAGGCGGACGGGAAGAAAGGCAAGGGTGCCACAGCTTCCAGGCCGGCTCCTAAGCGCCCGGCGACGGGTCCTCCAGCCGGAGCACGGGCAGGCGGTGCCAAGAAGCACCATGGCGGCGGCAGGAGGCAAGTGCCCATCGTCGCAGGGTAAGGGTTCCTCCCCCTTTTGTTTATTTGTCTTGTGGGAAGCTTTGTTCCTTAAGAATGTTGCCCGGCAGGGAGGTGGAGGAAATGGAGGAAGACACCGCCTCTGCAGCTGAGCGAGCCACTTGGGTAGTGGCTGACGCTGCCTAGATGGAGCTTGAGGAGCAGTCCAAGCGCCGATGGGACGCGGCCGCAGGGAAGACGGCCGAGGGCCAGTCTCGCTCCAGCCGGGCCGACAAGACGGTGGAGAAGCGTACGAAGGCTAGACATGACCCCTCCGTGCATGCTCATGTGGAGGAGCCATCTAGCGAGGCGGCCCCGAGGCGCGCCCTGAGGGCTGAGGAGGCCCAGCCCTCCGAGCCGGACGCCTCTGCACCGGTGGATCTAGAGGTGATCCCTAACTCCCCTAGGGCCGAGGCGGCGCCTGACGCGCTGGATCTGATCCTGGACGTGCCAGACGTGGCCCCTGATGCGCCAGGGGTGACCATGGATGCGCCAGACGCGGCACATCCACCTCCTGTCGAGGAGGCGGCGCAGGCCGGGACATCGGCGGAGCCGGCCGCCGCGCCGACACCTGGAGTCGGCGCCATCATCGTCCCCCACCACGGTCTGGCTGCGCCGGGAGTTGGTGCTCGGGCCGGGAGCCGGCCGATGAAGTCTTGGCGAGTGGCAAACCTGGCGCACGCGAGGCTGCCCACAGGCACCGCGCTCCAGGGCATCCCGGAGTTGGTGTTGCTGTTTGCCAACACTCGGTTCAAGGTTGACCAGGCGGCGCGTGTGGTGGGCGGTGACTTGGAGCGCCTGGAGGAGCGCACCAGGGTAAGTGCCTCATCCCGGTCTTCGATTTTTTCCTTTTCTTCTTCTTGCATCAGTGGGGGCGCGCTAGCACACCCACTAGGTGTAGCCCCCGACAATCGGGCTGGTTATGACTTAACCAGGCCGAATCTTATTTCTGCTTTTTCCTTGCATTGCAGGATCTTTATGATGCCCAGGTGCAGGCCTATAACGAGCTGCGGGCTCAGCACCAGGCAGCTGATGGCTAGATGGCCGAGCTCCAAGCCCGGCTGGGCGAAGTTGCCGTGGAGCGGGACGCCCTGCGTGATGCGGACGGCCGGCTCCAGCAGCAGCTGGCTCTTCTTCAGGCGGAGAAGAAGGAGCTCGAGGCGGCCAGCCGGGTCGAGCTGGAGGAGCTTCGTGCCTCTTTGCAGGAGAAGGACACCTCCCATTGTGCCGACCTGGAACGCCTCGCGTCGGTTCATCTCGGGGAGATGAAGCTCAAGGACGCCACCTTGAGGGAGAAGGAGGAGGCCCTTGTCCAGAAGCAGACGTAGCTGGCCAAGGCCCTGGACTCGGCGGCGACCCTCCAGGAAGAAGTTGCCCGCCTTACTCAAGCGAGCAAGGTGCGGGAGCTCGAGGTCCTGGAGAGCGCCCATGAGACCGACGGTGACTTCAACCGCGAGTCTTCTTTTGTTTCGTCTTGAACTTTCTTGGCCGTCTCCTCTTCTTACTCGTTTTTGCACCCCTTTCCCTATCTCACGCCTCTTCCCTGAGACGCAGGGCGCAACTGATACGGCCGTCGAGGTGAGTCGTGAGGAGCGCCACGCGGCTGGGCAAGAGGTAGATGCTACCTCCGGCTGGAGCGTGGAGGAGATCGGAGTGGGCCTCAGGGCCCGCCTGCGCGTCCTGGGCGAGTCTGTGGCTCGGCTCCAGATCGCAGGCCCATCGATGGTGGAGGCCCTGTGGCCTGATGGCGTGGAGCCGGCGTCGATGAGCCGGCTCGCCCGCTGCCTTGCGGCTGGCGAGGATCGCCTTGACGCCTGGCGAGCCTCGGCCGCACGCAGTGGATCCTACATGGCCCTGCGCTTGGCCAAGTCCTGGTACCGGAACCAGGACTTGGGCAAGCTCGTAGCTCAGCGCGACGGCTTGGAGGCGGAGCTGTGGGCTATGGAGGAGGCACTGCGCGTGAGGGCCAGCGACATCGCCACGTACGCCGCTTGGGATGAGCTCAACTTGGAGCGGGGTGAAGGCGGCAATGTGATCCCTAAAGATCTACATGGCCTTCAGCCCTATGGCGCCGATGGCAGCTCCGACGAGACGACCCATGAGGTGGATAATGCTGCCGCCTCCAGCGGTGCGGCGTACGCCGACTCCGGTGCAGACGGAGCCGGGAGCCCTCACGGAGGAGACAACGCCACTGTCTCGGGAGCAGCCGGCGATGGTGAAGCCACCACTTCAGGAGCAGCAGCCGGGGCGACCGATGAGGCCGCATCCCCGTAGCCGGTGTCCTATTTTTGTTGTCTGAAATTATTTTGTCAGTCCAACAATTCAACCCACTAGGGGTGTAATGAACCTCGGCCGTGGGTCAATGCATTCTGAATGTATGGATTCAACATTATATTCGTATTGCCATGCGTGTTGTTTTATATCTTTATCTTATGATTCATGTTTGACTTCTTTTTCTCCAATCCCTGTATCCCCAAGTTTCCACCCGCCAGCCCGACAGCCGGGAGCCGGTCTGTGACTGGGTCGAGGTTTCTAGCCTTGAGAATACAAGACTTAGATTTTTCGAAGCCATCAAGACTTAAAGATTCAGACATAAACCAGTAGAGGCCGTCTTGAATGAGATCGTAAAATAGATCAAGCCAACCCGAGCCGGCAACCTTTTTGTAGTCGAACTTTGCATGCATCCGGCCTTACCTAGCGTCACCTCGCTATCCGGACGGCCAGGAGCCGGTCTGCAGCTATTACGAGGTGACCAGGGATCGGTCTAGCATACACTATTTGTTCTTCTACAACGTAAGGAAGGCGTCCGGGCGGCTAGCGAGCCCCCGAGCTTACTAGAGCCAGCAAGGGGCGTCGCAGAGTGAGCACTCTAGATATGAATTTAGAAAGAAGCATAAGGTATGCTCTTTTCATTGCATTCATTGGAGATCCCTGAAGAGGGAGAAAGATACATATGTGCATGCTCTTTCCATGTTTGATACTTTCCTTCTAGCAGTAGAACGGGCGAAGCAACGCCGTGTTCCATGGACGTTCCATCTCCTGACCGGAGTCGTCCATCTTGCGCTTCCTTGGCTTTTGGGCATCTATCAAGTAGTATGCATTGTTGTGCAATGCCCTACTGATGATGAAGGGTCCCTCCCATGGGGATGAGAGCTTGTGTTGGCCGGTGGTGCGCTGGATTCTTCTGAGTACCAAGTCTCCCTCTGTGAAAGAGAGAGGCTTGATCTTCTTGCTATTGTAGTATCTCAGCTTTTGTTGATAGATGGTCGTCCGGCTCAAGGCCAAGTCCCTTGCTTCCTCGAGGAGGTCCACACCGTCTTCTCTTGCCTCCTTCACCTCCGTTTCCGTGTACAGGGCGACCCGAGGCGAGTCGAACTCGATATTTGTAGGGATAATGGCCTCGGGCCCATATACAAGGAAGAACGGAGTGAAGCCGGTCGATCGGTTGGGCGTGGTGCGGAGGCTCCATAGTACAACCGGCAGTTCTTCAATCCAGCAGCCGACTGACCTGACAAGTGGTGCCACCAGTCTTGGCTTGATACTGACCAGGATCAGACCGTTGGCTCTCTCCGCTTGGCCATTTGACTGGGGATGTGCCACTGACGCCAAGTCGAGCCAGATGCCTACCTTGGAGCAGTAGAGCGCCAGAGCGCCTTTGGCGAAGTGAGTGCCGTTGTCGGTGATGATGCTGTGGGAGACGCCATATCAAACAGAGATGTCCGCGATGAACTTGACAGCCATGGGGCCATCAAGCTTCTTGATAGGTCTGGCCTCGATCCACTTGGTGAATTTGTCGACGACTACCAAGAGGTGGTCATGCCACCATGAGTCATGTTGAAGGGCCCCACCATGTCCAGCCCCTAGACGGCGAATGGCCATGACAAGGGGATGGTTTTGAGGGCGGAAGGCAGCATGTGGCTCTGCGTGCTGAAGACTGGCAGCCCTCGCATTTGTTGACCAGATCCAGGGCCTCCTCGAGGTCCGTGGGCCAGTAGAATCAGTGGCGGAACGCCTTGGCCACCAGGGTTCTAGAGGCAGCATGATGCCCGCACTCCCCCCGGTGAATATCTCTGAGGATCTCCGTCCCTTTTCTGATTCGTCGCAGCGCTGGAACACGCCAGTCACGGTACGCTGAACCAGCTCGCGATTAAGGATGGCGTAGGCTGCAGATCTGCGTTGGGTTTGCCTCGCCTCGGCCTCGTCTTGAGGAAGCTCGCTACGAAGGAGGAAGGCCAGGATGGGTTGAGCCCATGATGGAGCCGACACAAGGGCTTGCTCCACCTTGACCTGACTGTTAGGGGCTTCTGCAGCCCCCGCGCTTGATGAAGCAGTAGTCGTGGGCTCGAGACGAGGTGTCTTTGATGCCGTCATAGCAGTCGACTCACCGTCTACCTCCATGACGTCCACCCAGTGGGTGTCGAGACGACAGGATTCGAGGCAGGGCGGAGCCGGAGTTGTTGTTGTAGCCGTTGCCGCAATTGGAGTCGGCATAGTCAGCGTAGCCGGCACATGAGCTGTAGCTGACGTAGCTGGTGGAGCCGACGACGCTTGCACCGAAGATTCAGCCGGTGCCGCAATTGGAGTCGGCGTAGCCAGCGTAGCTGGTACAGGAGCTGTAGCCAGCGTAGCTGGTGGAGCCGACATCGTTTGGACAGAAGAATCAGCCGACATGAAGATTGATGCCGACTCTGGAGACGGCCTGATAGACGGCTTGCGGAGCTACTCGAGAGAGACGCCGACTGGGATAGCCTGTCTCATGGAGCCAATCTTGGCCAGTGTATCAGCCGCCTCGTTGTCTTCTCTGGGAGCATGGTGGAACTCGTAGCCCTCGAAGGGGCCACTGAGCTGCTGGATGAGGAAGCGATAGCTTGCCATGTTGGCGTCCCTAGCGTCCCATTCGCCAGAGACTTGCTGCACCACCAACTCTGAGTCGCCGAAGCATATGAGCCGCCGGATACCAATCTCCTTAGCAAGCCGGAGGCCGTGAGCCAGTGCTTCGTACTCGGCGACGTTGTTGGAGGCGGGAAAGTGGATCTGGAGAGCATACTTGAGCTAGTCTCCTCTTGGAGACGTCAAGACGATGCCGGCTCCCAGACCAGTCCACATCTTTGAGCCGTCGAAGTGCATCCGCCAATGCGTGGAGTCTGGAAGTCGGCAACCACCTGAGATTTGATGGCGGTGCGAGGCTCATAGCGGATATCGTGGTCCGCCATGGTGATGGACCACTTGGCAATCCTGCTAGTTACATCAAGGTTGCCCATTATTTCTGATAGTGGAGCATTGCTCATCACGGTGATAGCATGCTCTTGGAAGTATTGCTTCAACTTCTTTGCAGCAAGGTAAACGCCATAACACATTTTTTGGTAGTGGGGATAGTTCTGCTTGGAGGCAGACAAGACCTCGCAGAGGTAGTAGACAGGGTGCTGCACTAATAGTACCTTGCCCTCCTCCTTGCATTGAACTACCAACACTACACTAACCACGCGAGTTGTCGCTGCAATGTATATGAGTATGGGTTCCCTTTCAGCCGGCGCTGCCAAGATTGGCAGGCTCAAGATGACCCGCTTGAGGTCGCGGAAGGCTTCGTCTGCCTGGTCGTTCCACTTGAATTTTTTCGTCTTCTTCATGCGCTGGTAGAGTGGAAGGGCCTTCTTGCCAAGCCGGCTGACGAACCGGCTAAGGGACGCAAGGCAGACGGCGAACTTGTGGACGTCTAGGATCCAAGTCAGCCGCACCATCCGCTCGATGGTGCCAATCTTCTCGGGGTTCGCCTCGATGCCACGAGCGGACACGAAGAACCCCAAGAGTTTGCCGCCTGGAACCCCAAAGACGCACTTCTCCGGGTTGAGCCGGATCTTGTATTTGCGTGGGTTCGCAAACGTCTCCCGCAGCTCGTCGAGGAGGCTGAAGTGTTGCTTCGTCTTGACGATGATGTCATCCACATAGACGTGGATGTTACTGCCAATCTGTGGTAGTAGGCACTGCTGCATGCAGTGTTGGAACGTCGCACCAGCATTCTTTAGACCGAACGTCATGGTGGTGTAACAGTAGGACCCGAAGGGCGTGATGAAGGAGGTATTCAGGCGATCAAATGGATCGAGCTTGATTTGATGGTAGCCTGAATAAGCATCCAGAAACGACACCAGCTCGCAGCCTGCAGTGGAGTCGATCACTTGATCTATCCTAGGCAACGCGAAAGGGTCTTTCGGACATGCCTTATTCAAGCTAGTGTATTCGATACATATTCGCCAGGTGTTATTATTTTTCAGCACCAGGACTGGATTGACTAACCAGTCCGGGTGGAAAACCTCCATGATGAAGACGGCCGCAAGGAGCCGGGTAATCTCTTCTCCAATTATGCGCTGTTTCCCCTTGGCGAAGCAGCGCAAGGGTTGTTTCACCGGCTTTGCATCCGGTCGCACGTGAAGTTTGTGCATGGCGTACTTCCTCGGAACACCCGACATGTCCTTGGGGGACCATGCGAAGATGTCCCGATTCTCACGGAGGAAGTCGACGAGCTCGCCTTTCTCTTTGGGGCTGAGGCCAGCCCCGATGGTGACGCATTGCTTGGGGTTTGCAGGGTCGAGTGGCACATGCTTGATCTCTTTGGCCAGCTTGAAGGAGCCCTCGCCGGCCGACTGGGACGGAGGAGAAGGAATCGCCGGCTGCTCGGTAGTCTAGGCCACGAGCCGGTCGATCTGCCCCTTCTCCTCAGCAATCACGAGGGCGTCGGCGAGGCGGCTACTATCTTGGGCGCACTCGAGCGACTTCTTGTAGTCGCCAGCAATCGTGATGATGCCATTTGGACCCGGCATCTTCATCTTCAGGTAGGCGTAATGCGGTATAGCCATGAACTTGGCCAGAGCCGGTCTGCCCAGCAACGCGTGATACGGGCTGCTGAGATCCACTACCTCGAACCAAATGGACTCGCGGCGGAAGTGAGTCTTGTCGCCGAAGAGGACGTCCAGGTGGATTTTGCCGATAGGCGAGCAGGACTGTCCAGGCACGATGCCGCGGAAAACAGTGCTGGTTGGAAGGACGTCCGTCTCCTTGAGCCCGAGCTTGAGGAGAGTGTCGAGCTAGAGGATGTTGATGCTGCTGCCGCCGTCGACCAGCACCCGGGAGAACCGGCAGGTGAGCCTCTTGGAAGCAAAGGTGGGGTCGAGGACGAGCACGTATGAGCCCGGGTTGGGCATCACCGCAGGATGGTCTACCCGCCTCCATGTGATTGGTCTGTCAGACCAATGCATGTATTGGGGAACCGGGGGAACTGTGGTGTTCACCTCACGCCGTCTCTGGCAGAGACTATGCTTGTCATCGCCTTCACTGGTGAAGACGACGAATGCTCCGTCTTGATGGGGGTAGTCATCGGGGAGACGGCCGTCGTCGCGAGGCGGCGGTGGTTGAGCCGGGCAGGACCGGGAGCCGGGGTATGAGGCGTAGCCTGCGCTCCTGGGGCAGCTTGCAGGCCCTCCCCTTGCGACAACCGGCATGCGAAACTACATTGTCGAAGGGTGTGGGTAGACAACTGTGCCCCAGAATGTATCTTGCAGGGGGCGTCAAGCAGCTGCTCGAAGGTCTGCTTGGGCAACCAGTTTGCGTTGCCCCTGTTAGGGCGCTTCCGCGGAGGGCCGGCTTGGGGAGCCGATGTCTCGCCCTCCATGGTGGCTACCAACTTGCTGTTGGAGCGCGAATCCATCTGATACGCCGTGCGCTTGTTGTTGTTCTGGCCGCCTCGACCGTCTCCAGCCGGCTTGGGAGTAGCCGGTGTGGGGACAGTCTTGTCTGAGGCGGTCACCTTGACTCGCATCGCCGAGTCGGCCATGGCGTATTTGTCCGCCTTGGCCATGAGCACCACTAGAGAAGTGGGCTCGGAGCACATGAGCTTGTGCTTGAGGAGGCTGCCGTATCGGCAACCATCGATGAAGTACTAGATGCCTGTACCTCATGCACCCCCTCGCAGGAGTTGTGGAGCTCTGTCCACCGAGTGACGTAGTCGCCAAGGGGTTCGTCGGGCCTCTAGACGCACATGGCCAGCTCGCGAGGCCGGCCAGGGCGCTTGTAGGTGCGAGTGAAGTTGCGGACGAACGCCTCCTCGAAGTCTACCCAGGAGTTGACGCTGCCGGCTGGAAGGCTGTTAAGCCAAGTCCGAGCCCAGCCGACCAACATGAGTGGCACGTAGCGGACTGCTACGCGCTTATTGCCCCTGGCAATGCTGACAACTGTGGTGTAGTCGATCAACTAGTCCTCTGGCTTGGCAGTGCCATTGTACTTGGGCGTGTCCCGAGGCAAGGTGAAGCCTCGGGGGAATGGCTCCCCTCGGATCCGGGGGCAGAAGCAGGCCGGACCGATGGGACCGTCCTCCTGTAGGAGGGCTGACTGGGCCAGGGTGATGAGCCGCCTGCGGGCGTCCTGGTCACCCTGGGGAACGCGAGCGCCAATCCGAGCAGTGAGTGGAGAGGCACCTCGCGAACCGGAGACATGGGTCCTCCCAGGATGAGGAACCTCACACGCCGAGTCGCTCTCGTCTCCTCCGCGACGCCTGCTCGAAGTATGCTCGCTCTGGCGCTGGGAGCACCGGTCTTGACTTCCCTCGCCCCTCTGGCCAGAGGTGCGATGCGAGGAAGATCCCTCCGCGTGGTGGTCACCGCTAGGGTTGCGGCGCGCTCCGGGGTTGGGTCCCGAGACCCTGACTGGGCCTGACCTCGGTCAAGCCGCGTCTGTTGTTTGTTGGCGCCGTCAAGGAGATCCTTGACCCGCTTCTCGTGGAAGGCGCGCTCCTCGCCCTCCAGGCTTGGCATTTCTTCCATGGCCGCCTACGCCGCCCGCAAGTTGGCCGCAGGGGTCTCGTAGACGGGCTGGTTGTCACCTAGGATCTCGGAAATGAACCGGCCGCGGCCGCAGACCGATCCAAGCCGGCTAGGGGCCTCAGAAATCGGAGTGAGGCCGTATGCGGAGTTATACTCGCGCAGCATAGCCTCCATCCGACGCTTTGCCAAGGCGACGGCAACGCCCTCCTCCAAGATATGCTTGCGAGCCTCCTCCAGTGAGGCTCGGGCATCGTTAGGGTTTGCGGAAGCAGCGATGGTTGTCTTCAGGCCGGCGAGAGCGTCCTGAAGAGTATCAGCAGTGACAGCAGCAGGCTCACCAGCGTCTGCTGACGCCTTGCCACGAGCCGTACTGGTGCCAGCGCCGATAACCATCAGCTCCATGACGTTGGAGACGGCGGCGACATGCTACAGGGTGAAGAACGCCACTGACAGCGTAGGGCCGTCGAAGAGGAGTACGTTGCTGGGGTACACGTCATGTGCAGACATCTCAGCAATAAAGAGCCTGCTGAAGCTGGCGCATAGCACCTCAACGTCGAAGTCTTCGCTGAAGTAGCGAGGACCGTCGTTGAGACGTAGGTCACTAAAGAGAATGCTAAGGTTCTCCATAGTAGCAACGACGATGCTAGGAAGCGCCTCATCATCGGAATCTTCGTTCGAATCCGCATGGCGGACGGGGACGTCAATCATCATCGGTGTTGCCTCATCGAAAGTGGGCTCCACGGGCATGTAGATCGATCCGGATGCGATGCATCCGGTGGTGTAGGTCAGGGGCCCCGCCCAGCATGTAAAGCCAGCCGATGCCGCGATCGGCCCCACGGTGGGCGCCAAATGTCGGTGAATACTCACAACATACGCCATAGGCAGGCTAAAGTCGGTGAGAACGAAGGGACAATGGAGGGCGTTGGGGACGAGGTTGGTACAAGCATGGAACGCACGATGTACCCAGGTTCAGGGCTCTCCATAGAGATAAGACCCCTAGTCCTGCCGGAGTGTATGATGTATATTGATGGATTACAAGGTTGCTCCTGGAGCTGTGTTGAGGAGGAGGAAGAGGGGAGCAGCCGTCTCGTCTCTGCCTCTCTCTATGTGGTTGGTGAGTGTGGTATGTTGTTCGACCGACCCTCTGCATGGAGGGCAACCGGGGGGTTTTATAGACGAACCCACCGGCCTACAATATGGATAAAGGGTACAAGACTCGGACTCGGCTGGCAGCCTCGCTGGCTGGCCAGGGGCCCATGAGTGTCTTGTCTTGTCGCTTGAGGGCCCCGCCGGCTGTGAGGTCTCGACAGGCTGGGGGACCCGCCGGCTAGCCAATGAAGCTCTCGCGTAAGGTTGACGCCAAGCACGCGCTGTACGTCAAGCATCGTCCAGCGAGATTCATCATGGGCGGATAGTATGGCCGCCTGCACTGTTCCCCACACCGAGTGCAGTAATGCAGTGGGAGTTTGACGGTCCGACACTATGCTGGGTGATGGATCAGAGCCGGGATAGGTCAGCGGCGTGGCCGCCGACGCTCATACCTGCCGGGCACTCCGGTTGAGTACCTTTGCCGACGCGTACCCACCTTTAATCGTAGGGTCTTGTCATGACCTACGATGTGATGTGACTTGAGATTCCCGGCGGGCTAGCCTGCTTGGCTAGCTGGCTTGGGCACGACCGCCTCTTCCTAGCCGGCTGGCTTGGCCAAGCCGGTCAGGAAGAGGTAGCCGTCTCGCCTCTAGCCGGCAGGGGTTGCCTGGCTGGCCAAAGAGTTGACCGCCTCGTCCTCCAGCTGGCAGGTGCCGCCTAGCCGGTAAGAGGACTTGGGCCTTGGGAAACTACACTTGGTCATTCCCTTTGAGTAGGAAATGAAGGAGCAGGCTCGATGAGCCTACCCCGGGGTTATCCCCCCGACAAGTATATGGAAGTGACAAAACATGAGACTCTCTATATGAAAAACATGGTGCCACTTTGAGGCACAAGTGTGAAAAAAATAGGTAATAGCATTGTCCCTTCTCTCTTTTTCTCTCATTTATTTATTTTCTCTCTTTCTTTCAATTTTTATATTTTTCTTCTTCTTTTTCTCTACTATTTTTTTCTAGAGTCTCATATTGACTTGTGGGGGAATCATTGTCTCCATCATCCTTTCCTCACTGAGACAGTGCCCTAATAATGATGATCATCACACTTTTATTTACTTACAACTCAATATGAAAAACTATAACATGCCTCTATTTGAATGCCTCTGACAGTGTACCAAGATGTGCAATGATCAAGCATAACATGTATCAAAAATGATGAACGGTGGCTTTGCCACAAATACTATGTGATCTTATATGATCATGTAGAGTAATATGACAATGAAAGTACTAGTCATATGACGTGATGGTGAAAGTTGCATGGAAATATAGCTCGGAATGGCTATGGAAATGCCATGATAGATAAGTATGGTGGCTGTTTTGAGGAAGATGTAATGAGGCTTATGTGTAGCAAAGTGTATCATGTCACGGGATTTGGATGCACTGGCGAAGGTAACCGATCCTCGAGGTGAGAATGGGCAATGCACGGTACCAAAGAGGTTAGCAAATATGTGGAGGTGGGAGTGCATATATACATGGATTCACAGTAGTCATAAAGAACTCACATACTTATTGCAACATTTATTTAGCTTTCTCAAGAACCATCGCATGCCCCTACGAAGGAGGTTGGTAGGAGTTAACCATCGCACGCCCCTGACCTAAAGAACACTAGGATTTGAACGAGGAATAAGAATGCTCACACATCATCACCATGCCATAAAAATATTTAGATGAACAATGAGTTATCACCCTCTAATTTATGATATTCTTATTAACCAATGATCATGAACTCATGCCCATTCGCATTACCACATTAATATCATTAAATCAAAGTTTCTCATTTATGTGCTACATGAAGGTGTTGGTTATACACTCATCGAATACCTATGATTTTTGGACTAGTCTTATAACCCATGCAAATTACCGTGACTTTTTGTTAACTCTAAAACAAATATAAGTGAAGAACGATACTGCAGATATTTCTATACAATCTATACGCCACCGTGTTCTAAAAGATATAAGTGAAGTACGATATTAATTGCTAAGCTCAAAAGATATAAGTGAAGCACAAAGAGTATTCTAACAAATCATGTCGATATTTTGTCTCTCACAAGTGTGTGTGACTAGCAAACAATGATTGCGGGAAACTGAAGTAAAATCAATCTAAAGCAAACGACGCTCCAAGAAAAACTCACATCATGTCATGAATAAAAATATAGCTCCATGTGACATACCGATGATTGAGACGAAAGAGGGGATGACTTTCGGGGCATCCCCAAGCTTAGATACTTGAGTCTTCCTAGAATATTACCTTGGGGTGCCTTGGTCTTCCCAGATCTTAGGTTCTTGCCGCTCCTTATTCCTTCCACCATCGTGATAGCACCCAAAACTTGAAAACTTCAGGACACAAAACTTAACAAAAACTTGATGAGATCCATTAGTATATTAAACATATCAAATACTTTAGCTATTGTTGTCAATTGATTCATACTTTATTATTGCATAAGGTAATGTATTCTAACTTCTCCATGACTTATACCCCCGATACAATCCATGACATCATCAAAACTAGCAAACTATGTGTCGTGGGTATAAGTCTGACAGTAGATGTGTAGGGTACGAAAGGATGGGCAGAGCCTTAGCTACGGCGAGGTTGTATGAGTTCAGGCCCCTCTACTGTGGAGGTAAAAGCCCTACGTCTCAGTGCTCTTGGGAGCTTAGTGTCGAGTGGAATATAGGGTTACAGTAAATACCCACCCCTGCACCAGTGGGGAAGGGCGGCTTATATAGAGTGCGCTGCCCTTCACAATGGCCCGACGGACAGGGGTGGATTGGTGGTGAATAAATGCCTACGTTACAGGTAACGTATGCCTTAAATGCTAATAATGGTGCATGAAAATGTATGACCATTATCCTCCTGGGAGGTTACGATGTACAGAGTGGAATCCAGTCAGTACGTTGAATACGCTCCGAATGCTCGTCACCGACTGGATGATGGGAGGAGTCCTTAGTTCAGTCGGAACTGTCTAAGGGCCTTGCCCTCTATGAAGGGTAGTCCTTGGGTAGGACCTATAGGGCAGGCCTATGACCCTACCCTGGGACTTTAACCCCACCATTAGTCCCCGAATGGATCGGGGTTGTTACGATGAAGTGATGCCTGGAGTACGGATCCGACTGGTATGGACGTGACTTTGGCATTCCTTGCCCCGACCCATTGTATCCTTTCAACCAGTGATCCGAGTGAATATACTAGTGAAACGAACCGTCAGGGACCGAGTGCTTCCGCAGAATCTTTCGATGTGACCGGTCAACTCACAGCGGCGGATTTTCGGGGATCCTCAAATTTCGGTTGCCGCGCGCTCAGCGGGGATGACGACATCGTCATCGAGTAGTTTCTGCCGCCTCGATTACCGCGCCTTTATCTTCTCCACTAATATCGCAGCAGCCGGTCGGGGGATAAGATTTCGGGGCCACCTGTTAGTGACCCAATCGGAAGCTTACTTAAGCCTCTCCGGCGGGGGTTTCTTGTTGCGCTGCCCTTGTTACTCGCACTCGCCTCGCTTCTCCCGTAGCTCCCTACGCGCTCCAAGCTTCCTCCTTCCTCTCCTCCTCTGCGGATCTGACGCCTTCATCATGACGAAGGGGCAGACGAGCAAGCTCGAGTCGCAGAAGAAGAAGAAGAAGAAGAAGGCGGCCCCTGCTCAACGGCGACAACTGGCACTGCCGGCGGGTTGGATCCAGGGGGATTTCCTCCCCTCCACGCTGATAGCGGACAACTTGCTGGAGCTGGTGGAGCAAGGCATGATTGGCAACAAGTCGTGGAGGCTGCCGGCGGAGGGCGAGACGGAGCCAGCGCCGCAGGAGGGAGAGCGCGTCTTGCTGCTCAGCCACGTGTACAGGGGCTTGTCCTTGCCTCCCCACCACTTCTTCAGAGGTATTATGAATCACTTCGGGGCACAGCTCCGTCATTTTCCTCCAAACGCGATAGCCCATCTCGCCGCATTTGTCCCCCTTTGCGAGTGTTTTATTGGATGTCCCCCCCATTGGGGGCTCTTGAAGTACATCTTCTCCGCTCGGTCCCAGACTGTCAAAAAGCTTAGTCAGTCGGACGATAAAACCCATCTCCTCCAGCTCTACGGGGGCTTAGGATTCCAAAAGAAAACGAAGAGTAGCTACCCCTCTCTCCAGTTGTCCGAGTCAGTTAGGAACTGGCAGTCGACCTGGTTCTACTGCCAGGACATAGCTTGTCCGAATGTCGCGACTGGGTTGCCACCCTTTAGCCTAGACCGTCCGGCCCCTCCCAGGCAGCTTGCGCTCTCAAAGGTGGAGAAGACCCAGATCCAACCTCTGGTCGACGCAATGATTGCTGTCGTCCGCAAGGGGGTCACCGACACAGATTTGCTGGAGACTTTTCTAGGTCGGCGCATCCAGCCGCTGCAAGCCTGGCACCACGCCATGTGGCACTACGTGGGGCTTGAGGACTCCACTCGGACTCATCCAGAATGCCTGACCGGGGAGGTTGTGACGGCGTGGGTCCGCGGCATCACAGGCGCCTGCGATAACCCAGAGGAGCCCGACGGGTGAAGCCCTTCCGCGCCGACAATCCTCCTCCGAATGAGGTGAGCACATCTTGTTGAGTGCTTTCAATCTTCTTAGATTTATCGCTTTTTCTGGTACCACCGCTTGACGTCTGACGTTGTCGACTGTATTTTGTGCAGGAGTGGACCAACTGGTATTCTCCCGTCTCGAACGGGAATCCAGCTGAGGAAGAGGAGGGCAGCCAGGAGGGCAGCATGGACAGCGCCGAGTATGTCTTTGACAGTGGGGAGACGGAGGAGGAGACTAAAGAGGAGGAGGGGGAGGTTGGGGAGCAGAGCTCGCCACCTCCACCATCAGAGCCTCGAACTAAGCGCCATCACGAACCTGCGGCTCCGCCGGCTCCTCCAGCGGCCCGGAGTGCTCCGCCAGCCTCTCCTGTGGCTCCGAGTGCTCGGAGCATGAAGAGGAATAGGGACGCTGCTGCCGAGCCCACGGACCAGCCGTCCAAGGTGGCCAAACCTAGCGGGCCCAAGCCTCGGAAAGCTCTGCCTCGGATGAGGATCGTTGTTCCAGTCGCCTCAGCGTAAGTGTCTTGTTCTCCCATCTTCCTTCAGTCTCTAGTTGAACTCGTGCTTATCCGTCGAGTGGTTTTTACTCGACAGAGTTGCTACCTCCGCCACCTCTCTGCCGCGCCAGGACGATGATCCCATGGATACTGATAACGCTGCCACATCCCAGCATGGTACATTGTCACGACTCTGAGAGTTTGTATTATTGTTTCCCAAGGGTTGTCTTTAATCTTGCCCTTTTTCAACAATTCCATGTTGTTCAGTCGGGCTTCCTTCGGAGGTGATTCATCTGGAGGACGACGACCGGAGGGGGTCAGGGCCAGCTTTGGCGCCTGTCCTTGAGGTTCTTCCATCTGCTGCTGCTCCCACCACGAACGTGCCTCCGACCGAGACGATGCCGCCGACTAAGATGGTGCCGCCGACTGAGACGGTGCCCCTCGCGGCGGAACTGACTGGAGCGGAGCTTGGGATGCCCAAGGAGTCTTCTGTCGTGCCGGGTCCGTCAACCATTCAGTATGACGCCCGACACCTCCCGGAAGACCAAGTGGGGGCCGCCAAGGAGGCCATGGTGCAGGTGGAGCTGATGGTGGGTGACGCCAAGGGAGCGTATGACTCCATCACGTCTTTGTACAAGAGAAGCTTGGAACTCCGGGACGATATCCGAGTAAGTGCACTAGTAAGTGTTTACTTTCCTCTTGTTACCCACTGGGGTTTAAGTGATCGACTCGGATACAGTAGGATTATTTTTTTTGCAGTGGGTTAACTCCGAGTGAACCAAGTGGGTGTAGTCCCCGAGACTTCTGTTGAGTGCTTGCACCGGCAGTTGTCTTTATATGCATTTTCCATGACTTGATCGGATGAGAGCTGATCTACCCGAATGGTACCAGTGGGGGCACTCCGAGTGCACCCACTGGATGTAGTTCCCGAGAGTAGTTTATTCAGGTCGGGTAATAGTAGTCTCATAGGCTTGTCTGTTTATCATGTAGCTCAATAGGGTCGACCTGTTCGAGCTTCATGCTAGTGGGGTCACTCTTAGTGAACCCACTGGGTGTAGTCCCCGAGACCGCTGTCGACTGCTTGCGTCGGCAGGGGTCTGAAGAACTTTGAGCTTTTATTGTTTTCCTTGTTGAATGTGTCTGATCTTCCCTTTGCGCTTGTTTGGTAGAAGACTTGCGAATTGGATCCGCGTACAATGCTTTGAAGGCTGAAAAGATTCAGCTTGCTACGGACTTGGAGGCGGCTGTGAACGACCTGGCTGGTATGAAGGGGGCTCTTGCGGACCGAGAGAAGTCTTTGGAGGAGTCCTGGGAGACCAACAAGGCATTGGTGGCCGAAATTGAAAAACTGAAGAGTCAAAGAACCGAACGGATGTCTCAGCTGAAGTTGATGAACAATCGGTGCATGGCGCAGGAGAAGTACGTCAGCGACTGGGCAAGGAAGATGATTGCACTGCTCGGTGGTAAGGTTTTTGCCCAGTGCTTCTTGACTTTGTAGTTCATTCTACGCATACTTTTTGCTCGTCTTTTCTTTGCATATTTTTGTCTGGACGCTGAGGCTGAAGCAGCTGACATTGAGCGGTCGGTTGTTCCTAACGTTCCACTCGGCGACGAAGCCAATAGGGACTTGCTCCGAGCGCATATTCGCCTTGGCAGAGTGGGACCTTTCATTGGCCGCCTGAGAGAAGTCATCGGCCGGATCGACAAGGAGCTGTGGCCCGAAGACGATTCCCGGCGAGAAATAGAAGGGTTGATGACTCGACTGGAGGACGTCCCGAACAGAGTGTAGGCATGGAAGAAGTCTGCCGCTCGTTGTGGTGCGGACGTGGCGCTATCGCTGGTCCGAGTGCACTGCAAGGAAGCTCACGAAGAAAAGCTGAAGGCGTTGCAGGTTGTCAACACCAAGAAGCTTCGATTCGAAGATTTCATGGAGACCTTCCTCGAGACAGCCACTCGCATCGCAGACGGGATCGACCTTGACACCTTTGTGGAGCCTGCCAGTCCCGGTGATGCTTGAAAAACTTTACCTTGATATGCCAAGTGGTATCTGTATCAGACTTTAGCCACTGTTGTTGGCCGTCACATTCATGGTTCGGTGTGGATAAGCTTGATCCGCACCGAGCGGACTATCGTAGATCCAACTTTGAATTCGAATCGAATATTTTGCTCTTCTTTCGCCAATTTTTTTTGACACGATTTTGGCTCATGGTTTTTGTTTGGCATTTCTTGGTGAAGCCAATGGAAAACATGCGGAGCATGTAGTTGTCAGTTGTCTTCACATCCACATGAGCCTCAATGAGGGCCTGCCAAGTCTCCGAGTGCGCACTCAAAGCGAGCTTTTACTTAGGCGACTCTTCGTCGCGGCTAAGTCTCCGAGTGCGACTTTTAGTGCACACTCGGAGCGAGTTGTTACTCATGTAGTTGTCATTTGTCTTCACATCCACATGAGCCGCAATGAGGGTCTGCTAAGCCTCCGAGTGGATCTCTAGGATACACTCGAAGGAAGCTTTTTTACTTAGGCGATTCTGGATCGCAGCTAAGTCCCCGAGCGCGACTGTAAGCTCGCACTCGGAGTGAGTTGCTACTCATGTAGTTGTCAGTTGTCTTCACATCCACATGAGCCTCAATGAGGGTCTGCTAAGCCTCCGAGTGGATCTCTAGGATACACTCGAAGGAAGCTTTTTACTTAGGCGATTCTGGATCGCAGCTAAGTCCCCGAGCGCGACTGTAAGCTCGCACTCGGAGCGAGTTTGTACTTAGGCGATTCTGGGTCGTAGCTAAGTCCCCGAGTGCGTCTTTTAGTGCACACTCGCAGCGAGTTTGTACTTATGCGATTCTGGGTCACAGCTAAGTCCCCGAGTGCGGCTTTTAGTGCGCACTCGGAGCGAGTTTGTACTTAGGCGATTCTGGGTCGCACCTAAGTCCCCGAGTGCGGCTTTTAGTGCGCACTCGGAGCGAGTTTGTACTTAGGCGATTCTGGGTCGCAGCTAAGTCCCCGAGTGCGGCTTTTAGTGCGCACTCGGAGCGAGTTTGTACTTAGGCGATTCTGGGTCGCAACTAAGTCCCCGAGTGCGGCTTTTAGTGCGCACTTGGAGCGAGTTTGTACTTAGGCGATTCTGGGTCGCAGCTAAGCCCGCCGAGTGCGGCTTTTAGCGTGCACTCGGAGCGAGTTTGTACTTAGGCGATTCTGGGTCGCAGCTAAGTCCCCGAGTGCGGCTTTTAGTGCGCACTCGGAGCGAATTTTTTAGACCGGAGTCTGCAAACGCGGAAGAACTTTGAACCTGCAAGAAATCAATCTGCTTTGTATTACTTCAATGATACTTGTTCTTTACATTGCCTCCGTCGGCGGTCACGTGTAGAAGCGCTTCAGGAGATCTCCATTCCATGCTCGCGGCTCGTCCATTTCCCTGTCGAGGTTGTAGAGTCGATATGCTCCGTTGTTCAGCACCTTGGAGATGATGAAGGGTCCTTGCCAGGCGGGAGCCAACTTGTGAGGTCTCTGCTGATCCACTCGGAGCACCAGGTCGCCTGCTTGGAATGTGCGACTCCTGACATGCCGTGCGTGAAAACGCCACAAGTCTTGTTGATAAATTGTTGAGCGAGTCAGTGCCATCTCGCGCTCTTCTTCCAGAAGATCCACTCTGTCTTGCCTGGCTTGCTTTGCTTCGGCTTCGGAGAAGAGTTCGACTCATGGAGATTTGTGAAGCAAGTCACTCGGAAGGACCGCCTCTGCTCCATAAACGAGGAAGAATGGGGATCGCCCTGTAGATCAATTCGGAGTTGTGCGGAGGCCCCACAACACCGAAGGCAGCTCGGTGACCCATGCGCCGGCGGCATGTCCAACTTCTCGCAAGAGTCGAGGTTTCAACCCTTGAAGAATAAGTCCATTCGCCCGTTCGACTCATGGAGATTTGTGAAGCAAGTCACTCGGAAGGACCGCCTCTGCTCCATAAATGAGGAAGAACGGGGATCGCCCTGTAGATCTATTCGGAGTTGTGCGGAGGCCCCACAACACCGAAGGCAGCTCGGTGACCCATGCGCCGGCGGCTTGTCCAACTTCTCGCAAGAGTCAAGGCTTCAACCCTTGAAGAATAAGTCCATTCGCCCGCTCGCTTGCCCGTTTGTTTGGGGATGCGCCACAGATGCAAAATCCACTCGGACACCTTGACTCGTGCAAAAACCTTTGAATCTATCTGAGTCAAAGTTTGTGCCATTATCGGTGATTATGCTGTGTGGAACCCCGAATCTGGCGATGATGTCTGTGACAAACTTGATGGCCGTAAGGGCGTCGAGATTCTTGATGGGCTTGGCTTCAATCCACTTGGTGAACTTGTCAACTGCTACAAATAGATGGGTGAATCCCCCTTGGCCTGTTCTGAAAGGTCCGACTGTATCTAATCCCCACACTGCGAACGGACAAACAAGAGGGATTGTCTTCATCGCAGACGTTGGCTTGTGGGACTTGTTCGAATAGAACTGACAGCCTTCACATCCGTCGACCATATCTTTTGCCATTTCATTCGCCTGCAACCAGAAGAAGCCAGCTCTGAATGCTTTGGCGACGATTGCTCTTGAGGAGGCATGATGGCCGCAGGTTCCCGAGTGAATTTCTTCCAAGATCAACTATCCCTCCTCAGGGGAGATGCACCGCTGAAGGACGCCTGAAACACTTTCCTTGTACAACTGGCCATCAATGACGGTGAAGGACTTCGACCTGCTGACGATCTGCCTCACTTGGACTTCGTCTTCTGGTAATTCTTGCCTCAGGATGTATGCAATGAACGACACAGTCCAATCGGGGATGAGAGTAAGAATCTCCATGATCAAATCAACCACTGCAGGGACCTCAACTTCTGTCGGATCTGTTGAGCTCTTCGGTTGTACTGGTTCCTCTGTGAAAGGATCTTCTTTTACTGAGGGAAGGTGCAGGTGCTCGAGGAAGACATCACTCGGGACCGGTCTCCGAGTGGATCCAAGTTTTGCCAATTCATCAGCTGCTTGGTTTTTCAGTCGTGGAACA
Organism: Hordeum vulgare subsp. vulgare; assembly: GCF_904849725.1. Taxonomy (NCBI): domain Eukaryota; kingdom Viridiplantae; phylum Streptophyta; class Magnoliopsida; order Poales; family Poaceae; genus Hordeum; species Hordeum vulgare. The sequence goes on along the minus strand of NC_058524.1, from coordinate 346,347,631 downwards.
TGGTGAAGTTCCAGACCTTCAAACTTCTTCTCGAGCTTCCTTACTGCGTTGCAGTATGCAGTCATGGTGGGGTTCCTTACATCCCACTCCTTCATCACTTGATTAACCACCAAATCTGAATTGCCGTAGAACATCAGGCGACGGACGCCCAGTGTGATGGCCATACGCAATCCGTAAAGGAGAGCTTCGTACTCTGCCTCATTGCTGGAAGAATCGAAATGTATCTGCAACACATACTTAAGTTTATCACCTTTTGGCGATATGATCACTACGCCAGCGCCGGAGCCATTCAACATCTTGGACCCATCGAAGAACATGGTCCAATGAACCGAGTAGATGTGAGTCGGTTGCTGTTGTTCTACCCATTCTGCTATGAAGTCAGCCAGAGCTTGAGACTTTATAGCCTTCTTGGCTTCGAACTTGATGTCGCAGTATAACATCTCCATTGCCCACTTCGCCACTCGGCCTGATGCGTCCCGATTGTGGAGGATTTCCGACAACGGAGCATCAGAAATGACAGACACCGAGTGGTCTTGGAAATATTGAGCCACCTTCTTTGCAGTCATGTAGATCCCGTAAATAAGCTTTTGATAATGGGGATACCTCTGCTTGGAAGGAGTCAGGACTTCGGAGACATAATAAATCGGCCTCTGAACCTTGTATGCTTTGCCTTCTTCTTCGCGTTCGACTGTGAGAATAGTGCTGACGACTTGATTTGTAGCCGCGATGTACAGAAGAAGGGGTTCTTTACTGAGTGGGGCAGTAAGAACCGGCTGGGTGGAAAGCAGGGCTTTGAGGTCGTCGAATGCAATTTGGGCTTCGTCTGTCCACTCAAAAGTATCTGATTTCTTCATGAGTCGGTACAGAGGTAACACCTTCTCGCCGAGTCGAGCAATAAACCTTCTCAAAGCCGCTAGGCAACCAGTGAGCCTTTGAACATCATGTATTCTGACCGGCCGCTCCATTCGGACGATGGTGCCGATCTTTTCGGGGTTGACATCGATTCCTCTTTCGGAAACGAAGAAACCGAGTAACTTTCCGCTGGGAACACCGAATGAACACTTGGCAGGGTTGAGCTTGATATCGTACCTATGAAGGTTGGCGAATGTTTCTGCCAAGTGAGTCAGCAGGTCGGAACCTTTGCGTGACTTGACTATGATATCATCCATATACACCTCCACATTTCGACCGATCTGGTCAAGGAGGCATTTTTGGATCATGAGCATAAAAGTTGCTCCTGCATTTGACAAACCGAATGTCATAGTGATGTAGCAGAAGCACCCGAATGGGGTGATGAAGGCTGTTTTTAATTCATCGGGACCATACAGACGGATCTGATGATAGCCTGAGTAAGCATCTAGGAATGACAAACGCTCGCAACCCGTAGTCAAATCAATAATTTGATCAATGCGGGGGAGCGGGAAATGGTCTTTTGGGCAGACCTTATTGAGATGCTTGAAGTCGATGCACATTCGGAGAGACTTGTCCTTCTTGGGCACCATAACAACATTGGCGAGCCACTCGGAGTGGTGTACCTCGCGAATGAAGTTGGCTGCCAAAAGTTTAGCCACCTCCTGTCCGATTGCCTTCCTCTTGTGCGCAGCGGACCGACGCACGCGTTCTCGGATGGGCCAAGCAGCAGGATCCACATGCAGTCGGTGCTCAGCCAACTCCCTGGGTACACCTGGCATGTCAGCGGGCTTCCATGCGAAAATGTCCCAGTTCTCACGGAGGAATTGGATGAGCTCGGGTTCCTATTTTGGATCAAGCGTGGTGGAGATGTTCGTTGGGGCGGCGGTGTCGTCCGTCGGGTGGATGCTGACTTTCTTCGTGTCTCCCGCCGACTGGAATGCGGACTCCGAAGCTGGCTTCTTCGAACGCATCAAGTCAGAGGGTCGGCTGTCTTCTTGTACTCATCCAGCTCAAGGATAGCCATCTGCTGACCGGCAATCCTCGACCCCTGCTGCAGACACTCCTCGGCCCACTGCCGATTGCCTGTGACAGTGATCACACCTTTGGGACCCGGCATCTTCAGCTTCAGATACACGTAACATGGACGGACCATGAAAGGCGCATACGCCGGACGGCCCAGAATCGCATGGTACGCACTCTGGAAGTCCACCACCTCGAAAGTCAGCTTTTCCTTGCGGAATTTCTTGTCGGAGCTGAAAACGACATCCAACGCGATTTGGCCGAGTGACTTGGCCTTTCGTCCAGGGACGACTCCGTGGAACTACATGCTGCTCTCGCTAAGTTTGGACATCGGGATGCCCATCCCCTTGAGAGTGTCGGCGTACATGATGTTCAAGCCGATGCCGCCGTCCATGAGGACTTTGCGCAGTCGGACTCCTTCCACCACCGGGTCGACGACCAGAGCCTGCCTCCCTGAGGTGGGCACGTGTGCTGGATGGTCCTACTGGTCAAAGGTGATCCCAGTCTGAGACCATTTGAGGAACGTGGGGTTGGTTGGGGTTGCCATGTTCACCTCTCTGTTCACCAGCTTCAGTCGACTCTTGCTTTCCATGTCAGCAAAAATCATCAGTGTTGCATGGACTTGGGGGAACGGATCCTCCTTGTCCTCATCATCCTGTTCATTGTCCTTTTCACTCGGCTGCCCTTCGTAGAACCCTTGGATCAAGAGGCGACATTGCCGAGTGGTGTGCTTTGGGAATATGGCGTTGCCTTCTTCGTCCATCTTCGTGTGGATTGGACATGGCTGATCTAGGATGGAGTTCCCGAACTGCTTCTTCTTGGGGGTGTACTGAGCTTTCCCCTTGCCCTTGAACTTGGCATTGGTAACGGCTGCTGCCTCTGCCTGCGGAGTAGACGGAGCTTTCTGCTTCTGCTTCCGATTGTTGTTCCCATCTCCATCGGCGACTGCCTTATGCTTGCCGCTACGTATGCGGTCCTCTTCTTCGTCATTTGCAGAGCGTGCGGCTATCTCCATCATCTTGCTCACGGAGATGTCGCCCGTCTGACCGAACTTCAGGTACAGATCTCTGTACCGCACGCCTGCCTTGAAGGCGCAGACTACTTGGTGCTCTGTGACGTTCTCCACCGTGTGGTAGAGGGTCGTCCAACGCTGGATGAAATCACGCACGGGCTCATTCTGCTTCTGGACACAGTGCTGGAGCTCCACGAGACAAGCAGGGCGTTTGCACGTGCCCTCGAAGGTCCTGATGAAGACTCGGGCCAGATCTGCCCAGCTGTAGATGCTTGAAGGGGCCAACTGGTTCAGCCACGCTCGTGCCGAGCCGTCGAGCATCAGGGGGAGATGTTTCAGGGCGACCTCGTCATCTACGCCACTCGGTAGTCGTACAACCACGTTTCTGGCTTGGATTCTCCTGTGAACTTGCTGATCCCCGTCACCAATCGGAAGTTGGGAGGGATGTCAGCTGAACGGATGGCCCGACTGATGCACTCGGGACCAGAGACGATGGTCCTGTTTCCACTCGGACGGTCTCTATTGTGACCATCATGGTGGGCTCGAATCCTGTCAACCTTTCTCTGGGCGATGTACCCTCTTGCGTCGGGCCTTGGATCATACGCGTCACCGACTGAACACCGATCATCGTAATGTCGGGGCCCGTAAGGCCCACCCCACGGAGGAGTGCTTGAACGGCGACGATCTTCAGGATTCATGGAACGGTTGCCCCCTCTGCGTCGCTGATGTGAGTCGGGGCTGAAAACCGACCGATGCGTATTCGCGTGAACAGAACTGTTGTGGATCCTGTTGTGCGACTGGGAGATCGCCGAATTCTGCTGTTGCGCCGTATGCAACAGGGCGCGGATCTGCTCGATCCCTCTACCAGCCTCTGAGTCAGTCGGTTGAAGGGAATCGGCTATCTTGGCAGCGGCAACTGGGTTGAGGACGGGTGTGCGGAACACCTCGATGTTGCTCTGACGAGTGCGTCGACTGGCAGAATGGTGATGTTGACGGCGAGCGCCGGATGATTCGCCAACCTCATGCTCGGTCCGCCTAGTTCGGCGGGGACTCTCATGGGAATCGGCCATGAGAACTTCGGCTGTAGGCCTGCGACCCAAGTACTTGGAAGGTAACTTAGTCGGAACCGAGTCCAAGCACGGGGACGGTGGCGCGACCACAACCGACTCGAGGACCGCCACTTGATAGGACGCATTCTGTTGCGCCTGGGCGTGTCGCACCCAACGCTGGAGCCGCGGACGGCGGGACCGCTTGTTGCGACGCGTGACGGGGGCAAAGATCGACACCGGGGCTGATTGCTGGAGAAGAAGAACGCCGCGGGCACCGGCACGGAAGTGCGTAGTCCCGCGACTGGGGAGCGCCTCGACGTCGAGAGGCACATCCCGAAGCCATGCCGAATCATCGACGATGAAAGAGAGTGCGCCGAAGAGGATCTCACGACCCATACACAAATCTCCGCCGGACGACATGATGAAAAGATGAAGTTGCAAACTCGCCGGAAGTCGCTTAGACGCCTGCCCCACGGTGGGCGCCAACTGTCGTGGGTATAAGTCTGACAGTAGATGTGTAGGGTACGAAAGGATGGGCAGAGCCTTAGCTACGGAGAGGTTGTATGAGTTCAGGCCCCTCTACGGTGGAGGTAAAAGCCCTACGTCTCAGTGCTCTTGGGAGCGTAGTGTCGAGTGGAATATAGGGTTACAGTAAATGCCCACCCCTGCACCAGTGGGGAAGGGCGGCTTATATAGAGTGCGCTGCCCTTCACAACGGCCCAGCAGACAGGGGTGGATTAGTGGTGAATAAATGCCTACGTTATAGGTAACGTATGCCTTAAATGCTAATAATGGCGTATGAAAACGTATGACCATTGTCGTCCTCGGAGGTTACGATGTACAGACTGGAATCCTGTCGGTACGTTGAATACGCTCCGAATGCTCGTCACCGGCTGGATGATGGAAGGAGTCCTTAGTTCAGTCGGAACTGTCTAAGGCCCTTGCCCTCTATCAAGGGTAGTCCTTGGGTAGGACCTATAGGGCAGGCCTATGACCCTACCCTGGGACTTTAACCCCATCACTATGCAAGCAAAAAACAGAATCTGTCTAAAGCAAAATAGTTTGTAATGATATAATTAAGTACCATACTTATGTAACTCCAAAAATTCTGAACAATTAGGACAACCCAATGAATTTGTATAGAAATACTTGTAAAAAATTCAGATCAGAAAGATGTTCTAGTAAAATTAGATAAACTCTGTACTCGATGCTAAAGTTTCTATTTTTGCACCGTATGAATTCTACTTATCATGCATGTCATACCAAAGGCTTTACTTGGCACAAACAATAATTACAACCAAAACACACAATCATTATAGAGGCAATAATCATGTTATCATACACAAACATCAAGTAAAAACATATTTTTAAGATAACTATTGGGTTGCCTCCCAACTAGCGCTATTGTTTTGCGCCCCTAGCTAGGCATAATGCATATGATTCAAGTGTTGTCATATTTGACACTCCACCCATAATTAGCCATCATGATAGACTCATACGGTGGTTTAATTATATTTGTAGGAAAGTGTTCCATCCCTTTCCTTAATGAGGATTGGAATTGTATGTTTCCTTCTTTCATATCAATTATTGCACCTATAGTTTGTAGAAAACGTCTATCAAGTATTACTAGACAAGATGGATTGCATTCAATATCAAGAACTATGAAATGTACATGCACATAATTTCTATTAGCAATTATGAGGACGTCACTTTTTCCTAAAGATTACTTGATAGTAGAGTCCGCAAGATGTAAATTAAGGGAACACTCATGCATATGGGTGAGACCAAGTACATCACATAAAGTTGTAGGTATAGTTGAGACACTAGCACCTAGGTCACACAAAGAATTACATTCATATTCTTTGTTCTTGTAGTTTCCCACTCATCATACAACTTTCTAGGAATATATAATTCTAACTCATGTTTTACATCACATGCTTTTACCATAGCTTCTACTATATGTTGAGTAAAACCTTTATTTTGTTCATAAGAATGGAGTTAGATAATGATGGACTGTAGTATGGAAATACATTCTACTAAAGAGCAACTTTCATAATTAAAATCCTTGTGATCCAAGATAGTGGGCACATCACTAGTTAAAGTTTTAACATCTCGAGACCCATTTTTTCTAGTTTGATCGTTATAATCATCACCCTCCAAGCAATTGGGACTCACTTAGCTAGAGTTGACTCATGTGCAGTCCCTTTGTCATTTATTTTCAAATTAGTAAACAAATATTCAATAGGATAAGTACCAAGCATTTTAAGATCTTCACCATGATTCTGGTAAAAACCGTGTGGAGGAGTTTTTTCTAAGAATTATTGCATAGCTTTCAACTTAGCGGTCCTCTCCTTACTTTCATTGATATATATTTGGAAAGATTTAATAATCTCATTAAAATAATGCTTTGCTGGTAATTTTTTATTTTTAAGAGTTTCCACATCAAGAGCAATCCTATCCATGTTCCTAGCCAAATCATCAATTGTATGTAGCTTTTCCTCTACCATAGTATTGAAAACTTTTTGAGAACTAATGAATTATTTAATGGTGTTCTCAAGATCAGGGTACAACTTATCATTATTGGTAGAAGGATTTCCATAAGAATTACCATAAGAGTTGCCATAACTATTAGAGGAGTTACCGGGGTATGGCCTAGTATTGAAATTACCTCTATAAGCATTGTCATTGAAATTGCTTCGCAATATAAAATTCACATCAATGGCATTATCATTTTGCTCAATAGAAGTAAGCAAGGTCATGTCATTAGGATCAACATGAGAATTCTTACTAGGAACCATATTCATAAGAGCATCATCTTTTTCACTCAAAGTAGCGATTTCCTCAACAGAATTTACCTTCTTACGAGTTGAAGCTCTTTCGGTATGCCATTGAGAGTAGTTTTAGTGATGTTATCCAGATGTTTGCTGGCATCTCCTCGTGTCACCTCCATCAAAGTACCACCTGTAATAAAATCTAGAAGATTTCTAGATACGGAGTTTAGTCCAGCATAGAAAATTTGCATAATCATCCACAAGTTTAAACCATGAGTGGAGCAATTTCTAATCATTGATTTCATCCTCTCCCAAGCTTCTACAAAATGTGCTTGGTCATGTTGTTTAAAATTCATAATTTTATTTCTAAGAGAGATGGTCTTAGCAGGTGGAAAATATTTGGTAAAGATGAGAACCAAGATTTAGCTTTATCTCATTAAGAGAAAGGAAATAATTTTAATTTCACCACACCATTATCCATGTCCTTTTTCTTTTGCATAACACATAGTTCAACAAAGGCATTAAGATGAGCAGCAGGATCCTCATTAGGACTTCCCAAAAATTATTTTTTCGTCACTAGATTTAGCAAAACACCATTTATATCATAAGACTCTACACTAGTGGATGGTGGTATGGGACTAATAATAATATCATTGTTATTTGTATTTGAGAAGTCACACAACTTAGTACTATCTTTAAATATGGTGACCCAGCAAGAAAAGTAAAAAAGCATGACAAGTAAACTAGCAAACAAAGAAGTAAACTAGAAAATAGATCAAGCAAACAAGTAAGTAAACTAGTGATTAGAAAAGATAAGCATTTTTGTATTTTTGATTTTTATGAAGAAAGAAAAACACAACATCAAATAAAAAGTAGAACAAGTGAAAGATAATTTGTGCAAAGGTACTTGATAGTAGGTTGATTATACTCCCCGACAATGGCGCCACAAATCCTTCCTCATATTTCTTATCTACATTGGGTTTTCCATGAAGAGGAACTCGTGATGCAACACCATATAGATAACTATTTCCCTCAGTGAGAACCATGGTTATCGAACCAATAGGAGTAAAACACAACCGCCTTCTTCGACGATTGCACACAAAGAAGCAAACACTTGCACCCAACATGGGCAAGAGGGTTGTCAATCCCCTTCGACTCGTTATTTGCAAACAAATCAAGTGTGTAGATGATAGTTTATAATTGAAAAATAAATAAAGAGTAAATAAAGGCAGCAAGGTAATTGTAGTGTTTGTAACTGTATAAGCAAATAGACTCGAGGGCCAAAGTTTTCCCTAGTGACATCTCTCATGTAGTAAGCATACGGTGGATAGACCAATTAATATTGGGCAATTGATAGAGAAGCACATAGTTATGTGATATTCACGACTATGATCATGTGTATATAGGCATCACGACCATAAGCAAATAGGCCGAGTCCCGCCTGTACCTATTACTATTACTCCTCCCATCAAACGTCATCCAACATGCATGTAGCGTATTAAGAAAAACTGAGTAATGTTTGGAGAATAATGACATGATGTAGACAAAGAGAACTTAATTAACATGAATTAACCCCATAATTTTACCCTTAGTGGCAAAAATACAAAGACGTGTCTTGTCCCCTACTATGTCACTCAGACATAAAATACCACCAAACAGAACCTACTACAACACACACCTCCCACTAAAGAAAGATTATTCTAGTTGGCCAAACCAAATCAGTAGACCAGAGAGATTTACAAAGTTATAATAACATGCAAATAAGAATACAATATAGAATTCAGAGAAGGCTCAAATCTTTTATCAAGAATAATGTGAATATAAACCTAGGATTTGTCGAATGCCAACAAACGCACCGCAAAAAGGAATTACATCGAATAGATCAAAGCACAGATGCATTGATCATTGTATTGAAGATCAAGGGAGAGAGAGAGATAGCCATCTAGGTACTAACTACGAACCCGTAGGTCTATGGTGAACAACTCACACATCACCATGGGAGCAGCAAGATTTACATAGAGGCCTTCCGTGATCGCCTCTGGCAGGGCACCGGAACTGGGATCCAGATGGTCACACAACATGATAGATACAGGTGGCGGAGGAAAAAGTGTTTCGATACGGTCCTTTGGGTTTTTGCTACATTTAGGAATTTATAGGCCATAGAGGGACGTCGGGAGGCGCCAGGAGGGGCCAACACACATCAGGGCATGACCACCCCTGGGCACGCCCTGTTGTGTGATACCTCTCTCATGGAGCCTACGATCTCCTCCTGATGCTTTGAGGACTTCATTTGGTCTAGAAAAATCGTCAAAAATTTCGTGGCAATTGGACTTCATTTGGTACTGTAAACCTGAAAAGCCAAAAACATGCAGAAAACAACAACTACCACTAGGCACTGGATTAATAGGATAGTACTAAAAAATAATATTAATTTCTAAATAAAAACGAAAAATGTATCCTTCAATGATAATATTATAGCGTCGAACAATCAAAAATAATAGATACATTGGACACGTATCAATAGACAAAGCTAAGGTTGATGTAATAGAGAAAATGCCAATTCCCAAACATGTTAAAGGTATAAGAAGTTTTCCTGGTCATGCTCGTTTCAATAGGTGTTTCATTAAAGATTTCTAGGCCATTAACTAATATTATTCAACAAAAAATTCCATTTGTTTTTTATGATGATTTTATAGAAGCCTTTGAAATACTTTAGAAATCCTTAATTTCTGCACCTATTGTTTAACCACATGATTGGAATTTACCATTTGAAATTATGTGTGATGCTACTTATTATGCTATTGCTGTTGTTCCAGGGAAAAGAGTAGACAAGAAATTGAATGTTACATTATGCTAGTAAAACTTTAGATAGTGCCCAAAGAAATTATGCTACTACTAAGAAAGAATTTTACCAGTTGTGTTTGCATGTGATAAGAATAGACTTTATTTTTTTCATTCCAAAGTCACTATTCATATTGATGATGCTACTACTAAATACCTTATGGAAAATAAATATGCTAAGCCTAGACTAATTAGGTGGGTGCTTTTACTTCAAGAATTTGATTTGCATATTGTTGATAGGAAGGGAGATGAAAACCCAGTAGGAGATAATTTGTCAAGAATGGAAAATGTTCGTCATGACCCATTGCATATTTATCGCACCCTCTATTTGTACCACTTTGCCACAATATGTTTTATAAAATTTGGAACCATTTAATTTTTTGTGTGTGCATGTGATGATCGAATTGGTTGCTATATGCTTGTGTGCTTATTTGGGTTTTTATTCACAAAAGTTCCCCCTTCTCTCAATACTCATCTTCTTGCTCCAAATCCTTGACCAATGACCATACCATGTGAATCGGACCTAAAACTATTTTTATTAAATATTATTTTGACCAAAAGGCATTTATTTATTTTAACTTTCAAAAACCCATGAGTTGAGATTTGTACTACAAGTCCTCAATTTAGGAGGAATGTTTTGCCCCAAATGTTTTATTTGGATCCTATTATCAAAAACACTTCACAGAACCACAAATAATTATTTTAAAAGTTATTTTCCTATTTACTCAAATGCCTCTTTTTGAGGCCGGAAATGATCTTTTATAGAGAAAAAATATTGTTATCGATTCAAAATATTTTATAACATTTAGGGAAACTCAGTGGACATATATTTTCTATAAGAGTTTGAACAGATAGTCATGTTCAACATATTGAACAAAACCCCTCAAAATCCTTTCTGCCTATTTTAAGCTTTTCAAATATTTCCATAGGAAATATTCTCAAAACATTCTAGGAAAATTCTAGCAAGTCACACCTGATATATGTGATGATCTTGCCAAGTTTCATCTCAATCCAAGTAGATCTTGTCCTGCAAGATATTCGAAAACCTATGTGTCCATAACCAAATTTGAGCAAGTCTACATTGCCAAGTTTCTCCAATTGATATCAAACTTGTATGAGTGATCTAACGCCGAAACAAAGATGCTACACCAACTTTTGCATTAGGGGGAATAGATTTTCTTAGCTAGATGTACACAAACCCGATTCTGTTGATTTCTAGAGTTTTCTATGTTTGCATTGCCAACTTTCTTGAAATGAGCCCATACTTGGTGATCAAGCTTAATTCTTCCCTCTATTTGATCTTGTTAAGTATCATAGCTAATGGGGAATTTTATCTTGCTCAAACAATCATCAAACACCTTTTGGCAGTATCAAAAACTACTGTGTTCCCATCTTAACTTATTCTCCTTGGCCCCAAATTTTTACCACATCCTGTGTGAGACCGACAACACCTCCAGTAGCAACCCGAACGACTATCTCTATGATTGAGGGGGTGAAACCCCACTTGCACCTCTTTGGAAAACCCCTTTTCTCCCCTCTCTCTCTTCTCGCTCTCTCTCCTGGCCAGCCTCCATAGCATCCCATGCTCCCCTCCCCCTTTGTTTAATCCCCCGATAGCCAGTGTGCACTAGTGGCCGCTCCACAGCGCGTCGAAGGCATCATCATCCCGGCAAAAAGCACGCTTTGGAGCGTGCTATAGGAGGGCCGAGCGGTGACTTCACTCCGTACCCATGCCCCTGGCCGCCTCGAGCCCTCCCTTGCGCCAGTCGAGGCGCCTGGGCATCCGTGACACACCAGTGTGCCGGGCGCCACTTCTCCCTTTGTCTCTCACCTCTCTGAATTGTGGGCCCGACGCCGCCCCTCTATGCCAACCCTCGCTCTCGCTTGTGCATGGTCGTAGCTACTTCTCTCCCCTCCCTCTGGTCATGGACGACCACCACGAACACCCGAGCCAGCCTGGCCCTCTCCCATGACTTGCAGGCTCGTTTGCAACCTCGCTGGTGCACGGGTCCATGGTGAGCTCGTGCCCTCGCTATATAAAGCCTCACCAATCCCTCTCTTCCCGTCCGATCTCTATCTCCACCTCCTAACTAAGCGCTAGTACCCCCATTTCCTCTCCTAAGCTTCCTAAGGTCAATATCGAGCCGGAGCTCCACCACCTCGGGATGTTGTCGATCTTGAGGTGGAGGGCCCCTCCGGCTCTGTTTCTTATTCCTATCGACTCCCGTCACCGCTCTGATGCATCTCCCCTCATCTCCCTTGTGTTTGGCATTCAAAATAGTTGACCGCGATCTCCTCCCATAGCTCCTCCACTGGGGGCTCCTCATTGCCGGTGATTCCGACCACCTCTACAGCCCCCTCGACCTCCACAAGAAAGGTGGCAACCTCGTGAGCCCATTCATACACCCACCTCTCTCTTGCCATTCCTGGAACATCACTGGTGGGCGCCGCCACCTCCCTGGCTGGAGGTTAACGATGACCTGCCAGTGGGGCCGCTCATCAACCTATGGTCTCCCTCACTCCCCCTCTCTATGGTGGCTAATCCCCGCCTGGTAGGTTTGAATCGTGGCGAGTGCGACACGTGGCTCGCTTGGGCCAGATTCGCTGGGTGGGCTGGCTTGGCTGTCCTGGCTTTGGCCTAATGGCATAGTGGCCTTGCCCTTTTTCTATTTCTGTGTGTCTCCCAAAAATTCCACAGAGCTGAAAATTTGTCCAAACTTGATGATTCTAATTTCTAAAATAAATCTATTTTATAGTGCCACTTGTGCAATTTTTGAAAAGAGCTTTAGACACTGTTTTAATTTTAAACCTTGTTTTAAACATTTTCATTCTGTGTTAAAATACATTTCACCACTTTTGTACTTTAAAACTAAAAACTAATAATTTTCACAATACTAATATTCACCCTGGTATTTTACAAAAATGAGTTGACATTTTTCTGAATGTTATATTTTCCCTGTTTTTGGCGTGGCCTTATTTTTGCACGTTATATTGCGATGAACAGATTGCATTTTTGATGAAGAGCTTGGAAAAGAGGGATTTGAAGGCCCTGAGGACTTTGTTGAGCTAGTGTAGGATCGAAAGTATGTCTAGAGGGGGTGTGATTAGACTATGTGACAAGATACAACTTTTGCCTTTTCCCAATTTTACTTGAGAGGAAGCTATGGTAGTTATAACAGGTCAAGCACACCCTACACATGCAGTTCTAATAGTATTGCAGCGGAAAGTAAAACATGCAAGTATAAAGTAGAGGAGTAAGGTAGGGAGATCAAACACATGAGGTTGACATGGCGATTTTTGGAATGTTTCCGATAGGTGGCGCTATCATACGTGCATGTTAGTGGAGACTTCAACCCATGGAGGGAAATGGCTGCGAGAGTCCACACAGGGCTTCACCCACAAGGGGTGCACAAAGAAATGGCCTCGTCTGTTCCACCACGGGTTACATTCAGACAGGTCTAGCCTCACTCATGGTAGATCTTCATGAAGTAGGTGATCTCCTTGCCCTTACAAACATCTTGGTTCAACTCCACAACACACAGTAGGAGGCTCCCAAGCGACACCTAACCAATCTAGGAGGCACCACCCTCCAAAAGGTAATATATGTGGTAGATCAATGAACTTCGTGCTCTTGTGCTTCTAAAGATAGTCTCCTCAACACAAATCACTCTCTCACAGAATATGCATGGGTAGGAGAGGTTGAATTGGTGGAAAGCAGTTTGGGGAGGCTAGAGATCAAGTTTCAAATGATTGGATTGGAATATCTTGGTCTCAACACATGAGTAGGTGGTTCTCTCTCAGAAAATGGATTTGGAAATGAAGTGTGTGTTCTGAGTGCTTCTCCCATGAATGAGAGATGGGTGAAGGGGTATATATAGGCAGCATCCAAAATCCAACCGTTACACACAAAAGTGCAAACTCGATGACACCGAAGTGGACAACTCGGTGGTACCGACTAGTACTAAAAGTGTGCACTTTAAATCTCGGTGAGACCGATATATAGAACACGGTGGCACCGAAAAGGTGACTAACGGTCAGATGATCAAACTCCGTGGAACCGATACTCAAACTCCGAAATTTTGTTTTTGTGTATCTTGGCAACAAATTGTTGGTCACACTGAACTCGGTAGCACCAATGTTGTTTCGGTTGTACCGATTTGGTGGGAATGGCTAGGGTTCTGTGTGAGGTTCAAACTCGGTGGGTCCGAAGTGGCAATGTTGGTTACACCGAATTTGTGTATGTGGAACTTGACAGAGTGGATATGTGGGAAAAATGACTGAGTGTTTTGGTGGCCAACTTTGTGCATTTGAGCAATCAGTTCATTTTACTAATTCACCCCCTTTTAATAGTATTGGCTTTCCTATGGACTCAAAAGTGATTTCTCACAAATATAAAATGAAGAGTCTTCTAGCTTGAAGCTTGATCCAATATTATTCCTTTCTTGTATCCACGGGTATCTCCACATAAACCATAAGCCATAGCATCTTTTGAACTTTTTTGAAATATACTTGGAAAACACATTAGTCCAATGATGCATATGTTGTGATCAATTATCAAAACCACCCTAGGGAGCAATTGTGCTTTCAATCTTTCCTTTTTTTGGTAATTGACGAAAACATATAGATCAAAGCTTCGATAAAAGATATAATCAATGATTAGCATCGACGCTTTGAGAAGTATGTGAAAAGCAAGAGCTCCCCCTAAATTTGTGCATTATTTAAAATTTGTGTTTGAATGCAAATGCACAATCGATTCGGATTGTGGGTTACTCTTCCATGTCACATACATCTTGGTGGTGCATAAAAGTAATAGCAATGCACATGACACCAACAAGATAAGGGAGTGGTCATCACAAGGATAGCTAAAAGATGATATCGTAGCATCACACATGATAAAAGTGTATGATCACACACATAGATAGGATAAAGTCATCCAAAAGCCAATGTTTTATTAAAACCAAATGAGAGAAAATAGAGTCAATCTCTCACACGAAGTCTATGATATATACATTCCCCCCTTTGGCAACAAGTTACCAAAAAGTTCAAAAGTATAGAACTACTCTTCTCTCTCGTAGCTGATGATGGAGTCGACAAAAAAACATCGGTGAAGGCTTCTGCTGACGTCCCTGGAGCTGGAGGAGTTGACTCTGAAGGAGCTTGAGATGGAGCTGGTGCTGAAGGTGTTGAAGCTTGTGCTAAAGATTTGTGTCTTGTCTCCGGAGCAGGAACAACAACTGACCCAGGCTGGGTGCTGAACCTAGTGGTAGTGGTAGGAGGAGACTCATCCTCCTCCTCATCATCATCTTCATCTTCGTCTTCTAACCATGGAATCTCCACAGAGTCAACTTCATGTTGAAGCTATCTAACAATGGTGGTCAACTCAGTTACCTTCAAATCCATGGTGTGCAATTTTGTCTCCACAACTCTCTCAAGGCTCTTCTGATTTTGCATAATCTCCTGAATGTTCTTCTCCATGCCTTGGACATTGCTCACTAGAAATGCCATTTGCTCAACTTGAGTTCTGAGCCATGGAACTGGAGGTGGCCTATTTCTAGCAACTTCAGCCTCTGCTGCCATTCTTGCTGCAGCTGAGTTGGGATCATTGTCATCCATCACGACCTCATTATCTTCAAATTCAGGCTGAAGAGGTAGATGGGGACGATCAAGTTGATATACATGATTGCCTAGCTTGGCATTGATGGGCATCTGAATATAGGGTGCATATCCACAGGATCTCTTCTGATCCGCAGCAGTCCTTCGAATAGTCTCAACTATCAAGTCTATCACTCGAAATCTGGTATGGGTATCAAGTATGTGCGGCAGGTTGATTGAGTATCCTATGATCATCTAATCATTTCCTAACTTAGGCATGAGAGTGTATCGCAGTATAGTGTTTGTCGTGGGAATACCAGCTTGTAGAAATTATACTGAACCAAACTTGTGACTGGCCAAATACTGATGTCGAGTGGCCTTGTACATATTTTCTATGGAGTCGTGATTCGGCTGAGCATCTGCATGCACATCTACATCTCCTTCTTCCTGCTTGGGAACACCAATGATTGCAGCCCATTCGGCAATTGTAGCGTCATACGTGTGACCATCGGTCATCCGGACTAGAGAGTCATCATAGAAATGAACTGTTGCATAGAATTGCATGATCATCTCGTCATTCCATGGGGTGATCTCCTTCCCAACAAAATCTTCTATGTCAACTAGCCTGAAGTTCTCTTGAACATGTGGAAATAAGTTCTCATTCTCCTTGATGTATGCCTAGTCGACATACCTCATATCACTGACACCAGGACTTTTGTCATACAAGACAGTCTCATAAAAATCGCGTTGTTCCTTAGTGTGAAACCTTGGATCAACAACTATTCTTCTTATGATAGCATATGGATCAGCAGCTCTCCACTTTCTTAATCCGGCATCCTTCCTCTTCTTCATATGTTCTGCTACAGGATGAGAATCATTGTGCAGTGGAACATATGGTATGAGCTTCCTGAGAACTAGAGCATTCTCATCTTGTTCCTCTTCTGCAACATGGGCACTTGATGCAGGGCCTTTGCTCTTAGGAGCTACAGGTATATCTTTAGTGGTCTTCCTGGAAGCTACAACCCTCTTTGCTTTTGCAACAGGCTTTGGAGCAGACTTCATTGCATCACCCATCAGCTTCTTCTTCTTGGGAGGAACTTGGATCTCCTCAGGAACTTCTTCTGGGTCTTCAAACATTGAAGTCTTTGTGCCAACAAGATGGATAGTTCTCTTCTTGGGCCTCTTCACGCCAGCCTTCTTTGCAGGTGCATCCTTTCCAATTGCTTTGCCCTTCTTAGCATAATCAGGTGCTCTCTGATCAGCAGCACTCGTAGATATCTTCCTGACAACTTTCCATGGAGGAGCCTTAGGAGGGGTAGAAGATTCTTCTGGAAAAAAGTCTGAGTCTTCCTCATCAGATTAACCTTCCTCCTTTGCCTGGTGGCTGCCTTGGGCAAGCCATGAGAACTATTGATCCATGGTCAGAGTCTGCCCTCTCTGGACTAGTGCGAGCTTCCAAGTCAACACTTGGTTCCCTGAAATCATTTTAACTATCATCTGAACCTGACATGCTGACAGACACACTCAGTAGCAAACAACATAACATATGAAGTGGATATAGGAAAGACAAAATGGATGAGCATCACAAAATTCAGATTTTTTTGAAAATTTGAAGTTTTGAAACTCACGGTATGATCTTCTGCAGGACGTAAATTGGTGGCATCGAGTTGGCTTTTTCAGAATCACTGAGAAGGCTTACTCGCTTAATAGAGACTTGGCAGTCATTTTCGGTGGCACCGAAAAGAGCTGCTCGGTCTCACCAAGTTTCCTCTGAGGAACCTTAAAACATGAATCGGTGGAACCGATTTTGTAAACTCGGTCTCACCGAGTTGCATGCTGCATCAGATAAGATGCAGAATTTCTACTTCTTCTACTCTACGAGATTTATCTGGTGGAAAGAAGGGTTTGGACATGGTGGTCTGGGAAATAAGTATTCCAATGTGTGAGATTTGTACAGGGAAACGCAAAGTAGATCAAACCGTACCCTAACTCGATGGTGGTTCCGCTATGGCGAAGACGGCGGTGCAGATTGCGTCGATGGCGGCGAATCCCACAGGCGGTGGCCCTCGGGTAGTCAAGGGCGATGACCTGGGGTCTCTAGGTCACCAAGGTTCTTGGCGAACAAACGTTTTGACGAAGTGATGTCAAAGATTCGGTCCGCAGGTATATATACCTGTGCGCTGTCGGTGTCACCGAGATGGCAAAATCGGTGTCACCGAGTTTCTTAACCGTCAGCAGACAGGGAAACTCGGTGTAACCGAGTTGGCGATTTCGGTGGTACCGAGATTGAAAACCTGATCAACTTTGAAAAATCGATGGCGCCGAGTTTGTGGAGTTGGTCACACCGAGTTTTTCAAGGAGTTTTCGGAAGGTAGCCTTTGACGATACGGAACTCCGAGTGCACCTTCACGCAGAGGGATCGACAAGTGCTTGTTCAGGTTTTGTGATGAAGAATGAATTGAACTTGAGATGAGATAGCATTGATAGCTAGAGAAGGGTCCTAGGCATTCTTGTCCATCCAATTGTCAAAAGATAAATCAAAAGCCAAATAACCACAATTGGATGTCCTCGAATGATCAAACACAGGCAGACCAACCTCCTCACACAATAAGAATGATGAATAAAACATGGTGCACATGCACACACATACTAGCAGCTATCAAGCACTTGGGTGATTACAAAGTCATCTATATATGAGTATATTGACATAGGAGCCAAGTAAGAATACTTGATCATAGGTCGTACTCTTCGTTAAGCACAAGCGGGGTTACTACTTTTACATAAGCATTAATGTGTTCATATCCCGAGGAGATGCTTATACTCAAGCCTTAGAGTAAATATCCCCCTTGATATGATATCCCCACTAAGAGGGATCAACTAACCTTGGGTTTAGTCGTAGAAGACTTCAAGTACGTGAAGTAGTGGTGGATGCTCAAGGTTGATGAAGATCATATTGAGTTGGGAGCAATCCTTGTTTTTTTCATACTCTTCTCACCTACATGGGTTAGTCCCAAAGCCAAAGGAACATATGCAAGAATATCTATGGACATGGAGTGAAGCACACTTGGGATAATGTCCAAATATGCATTTATTACGTTGTTCCTTGCTTACCTTTGAGGGAATGTGTGACTCATCGAATTAATGCATATGGTTGAGGTTGATTGCATATAGTTCTTGCCAATATAAATGAGAGTGAATTTCAGTGGCAGAGTCACCCCTCAAGAACTTCTAGTTCTTCCTCTTGGGAATTCACACCAAATTGATGGGAATCCTTGGAGTTGTGGTAGCACTTGCTGAGGTAGAGCTAGTAGTGTCACTACAAGAAATAGGTCACCTAACGACCTTTTGTCAGTGACGCTCGAAGGAATGGTCATAAATCTATGACCATTTGACATCATTTGGTTGTAAGCTGTCTGGAGGGGTCCTAGCCACAAAAACCAACGACCATTTTCATCAGAAAGGTCATCACTTGCTTACTGGAAAAGGTCATAAAGCGGACAACACCTGGCACTGCCTTATTTCTACGTGATAATGACCAATATGAATGGTCGTTACTAAGTAGTTCGAATGCACTAGGCTGGTTATGCAGCCACCTGAGCAGCCTCGCTTACTTGTCACTGAGGTAGGATCCATTTGACAGGTAGGTGAGGGGCCGACGACCGAGCGGGGACATGCGTGAGCCTCGCTTAATTCCCGAAAAAAAACATGCGCGAGCGGGGACTCGAACCCACAACCCAGCGCTTCCTCTAAGTGTTTGCTACCGCTGGGCTAGAGAGGGACTGTTGCTCAGGTATCAGTATTTGGGGGTATATTATATTAAATCATGGGTCTCTCGTATCATTGACAAGTGGGACCGACGGGGATGACCAACACATGGCCAATTTCTGACAGGGGCCAACACTTAGCCAATTTCCGACAGGGGACAAGCAAATCTAGATCTCGGGGGCGGCAGCGACCGACGGGGACGGGGCGGCAGAGATCGACGGGGATGGGGGCGACGGTGACCGACGGGGATGGGGGCGGCGACCGACGGGGGCGGTGACCAGCGGTGGTGGTGTTGACGCCACGACCACCTCACCCATCGGCAGTGGTGGTGGTGCCGACGCCACGGCCAGTGAAGGTAGCGGTGGTGGTGCCGCTCGCCTCAGCCACCTCGCCCACTGGTAGTGGTGGTGGTGCCGCTCGCCTCGGACACCGACCTCACCCATACATGGGGGACTCGCTGCCGTCGAGCATGAGGGACTCACCGCCGAGCATGGGGGACTCGCTGCTGCCGCCGTTATGCTCTCTTACCCCTCTCCTCTTCCCTCCTATCCTCTCTTCCCCCTCTCCTATCCCCCTCTCCTCTCTGTTGATGAAGTTGGTAGAAATTGTGAAGAGAATTTCTGTTGATGAAATTGAGCAGTTGATGTAGTTGATGTAGTTGAGTAGTTGATGTAGTTGATGAAGAGAATTTCAGCACCTTATTTTCACCACAGTAGTTGATGTAGTACACAGTAGTTGAGATTTTTCAGCACCTATGAAATTTGATGTTACACCTCTGCCTCAAATATATTTAAGAACATCAATATTGATGTAGATTTGATGTAAACTAGGAAAAATCTCATTGATGTAGATTTGATGCAATCTTTGAAATGTCATTCATGTAAATTTACAGTGTTGTTATTGTTGGTAGTTTAACCAAAATAGTTCTTTGTGGCAGCATATGTTGTTATTGTTGGTGGTATAACCACATTAGTTGTTTGTAAACCACCTCTGTTTTTTTGTGAAGCACCATGTTTTTTAGCTTTTCTTTTCTCCCATGTTCACCACAGCATCTGTATTTCTATTTGAACTGCTTTTTATTGCTCCGATGTGAAATTAGTAAACCATGTGAACTGGACTAAAGTAGTGAGAAATTGGAAATAGCTGAATGTTGTGGTTTGGTAGTTAGCATATAAAGTTTGGTGCCTACCTTATTTTCTGGATTTTTAACTGCCATTACTGCCATCCATTCTCATTAATTAATGTTGATGCACTTAGATAGATTTGCTAACTTG
Source organism: Hordeum vulgare subsp. vulgare (assembly GCF_904849725.1). NCBI lineage: Eukaryota > Viridiplantae > Streptophyta > Magnoliopsida > Poales > Poaceae > Hordeum > Hordeum vulgare. Next base: position 346,327,395 of record NC_058524.1, on the reverse strand, counting down.
CAAGCATTACTTTCTTTGGCAGATGGACATAAGCTTGATTAGAAAAGGAGTTAGATGGTTTTCGAAAGAACATATGAAAGGAGTTAATGAATTCATGCAATTTGTTCGGGAAATTTTTTCCAAGGATGCTGTCATTGTTTGGCGATGCTGTAATTGCCTCAACCGTTCGAGAAAAGCTCAAGGAGTAGTGGAAAATCATATTTTTCTTAATGGGATGGCCAGCACATATGATAGATGGATATATCATGGAGAACCTTTAGCCGGACAACCTCAACATATTGAAGCTGATACACAGGCCCCTCATATGATGGGTGGTGGTGATGCTGGCATTAATTTTATGGAAAATATTTTGCGAGAGAATGCTGGTTTGGATGAAGAGGATGGGCATGAAGATGATAGGATTCCTGACCTATTGAAGGATCTGTACGATGCTGAAGATCGTGCTGATGGGCAGAAGTCGATGTTTGCTGAGGTGTTGGAGGAGGCTAAGCGCGCAGCTCATGAAGGGGGTAAATTTTCAAGATTTACCTTCACCGTGAAGTTACTCCACATCAAGTCTTTCTACCGGATTAGCAATGCTGCATTCAACCAATACTCCGCCTTTTGACCTTGCAATTCCTTGATAGTTGTGTTCCCACGTCTTATGATGAAGCATTGAGCATATTCCGCAGGCTGGGGCTAGGTTATGTTTCAATACATGTGTGCCCAAATAACTGTGTCTTGTTTCGGAAGGATTTTGCGAAGCATTACAACTGTCCAAAATGCAATGCCTCTAGGTGGAAAGATGTTGATGGGAAGAAGTCAATACCAGAGAAGGTACTGAGGCACTTTCCGTTGATACCAAGGCTGCAACGGATGTTTATCTCGAAGAAAGCATCATTCGAGGTACAATGCCACAAGCTTCAGCGGCAACCTGTGGAGAATGAGCTGAGCCATCCAGCGGACGGAGAGGCATGGAAAGAATTTGACACTGAACATGGAGTTTTTGCTGCAGATTCAAGGAATATAAAACTCGGCATTGCCATAGATGGCTTTAATCCGTTTGGGAACATGAACGCGTCTTATAGCATGTGGCCTGTTTTTGTGGTGTCGTACAACGTGCCACCATGGGCATGCATGGATCAGTCCAACTTCATGATGTCACTGCTTATCCCGGGTCCAGATTCTCCAGGAAAGGATTTTGATGTCTTTATGGAGCCCCTCGTAGAAGAACTGCTCCAGCTCTGGACTGGTGTACCTACATACGATGCCTCTAGTTTGGAAGAAAATTACAATCTACATGCTGCAGTCATATGGCCCATCCATGATTTCCCGGCACTTCACCCTCTATCTGGGAGGATCACAACGGGTTATCAGGCATGTGTCCATTGTGACAAAGACCCTTGCTCAAAGAGAATAAGGAGAAAGATCTGCTATATTGGGCACTGCCGCTTTCTTCCCCGAAACCATCGCTGGAGAAGAAGCAAAGATTTTAATGGTGAGAATGAAACCCATGACGAGCCAGCTAAATTCACTAAGGAAGAGCAAGAGCAGCAACTTGAGAAGGTGAAGGATGTCAGACCAGGAAAGCTTGCGAAGAAAAGAAAGCGCGCGGAAGGTCAATGTTGGGACCAGAGGTCTTTTTTGTGGGACCTGTCATACTGGGCCGGTCTGAAATTAAGGCATAATCTCGATGCAATGCACATTGAGAAAAACATATGTGAGAATCTGCTAGGGACGTTTCTGAACATTGAAGGGAAGACAAAGGACACGGTTAGTTCTAGGCTTGATTTGGAGGACATGGGCATAAGAGAAGATTTGCATCTACAACATGATGAAGCTGAAGATACAATTGAAATGCCACGAGCATGGTATACAATGAGTAAAGAACAAAAGCTAGCATTCTGTGAATTCATAAGAGCGGTGAGATTTCCAAATGGTTACGCTTCTAACCTAGCAAAGTGTGTTACTGATTCAAGCTTTCAGTACTGAAAACCCATGATTGTCACATCCCCCTCCAAAGGATTTTACCGGTTGGCCTCCGTGGAATCATGGACAATGATATATATGAAGCGGTTGGTGAGCTGGGAAATTTCTTTAGAGAACTGTGATGCAAAACACTCAAGTTAACTGATCTGGAAAGACTTGAAAAAGAAATTACAATTATTCTTTGCAATCTTGAGAAGATTTTCCCTCCAGCTTTGTTCACCATGATGGTCCATTTGGTGGTGCACTTACCAAAAGAGGCAATGCTTAGAGGTCCTGTGCAATATGGTTGGATGTACCCAATCAAAAGAAGGTTGCTTACTGGTAAGCGTTATGTGCGAAACACGGCAAGACCTGAAGCTTCGATTGCTGAAGCATATGTCGTTGACGTGTGCTAGAATTTTTGCTCTAGATACTTTGGCAATGTGGAAACAAGATGGAACCGGCCGGGCATAAATAGAGAGCGGTCTGATTCGCATAGTGGTGATGTCTCGGTTTTCAACCATAGTGTGAACTTTCTTGGAGCCTCGCGATACTTGGAGGCTGGTGATGAGTATGACAAGATGGTTTGGTATGTGCTCAGCAATTGCGCCGAGGTTATACCATATATCGAGTACATTATATCTTGTGCACTCGTTATTTATTTACTTTATCTTGGGTTGTTGGCACCAGCCTAATATTTTAATTCACATGTTTTGTTGGAATTGCAGGAAATGCAAGGAAGAGTTAAATCAGGAAGAAAGCCAGATTAATGTTGATACAAGGTTGCCAAGGGATTTGCTAAATGGTTTAAGAATCATGTTGGAAAGTTGCATGGGGAGAAGAAGGTCAGTGATCATCTATTTGCTTTGGCATGCTTACCGGATAAGCGAGTGCGAGTGTATTCAGCATGCATTGCTGATGGTGTACGGTACCACACCGTTGATCGTGAGGAAAACAGGAAGACACAAAATAGTGGAATCATCACCGAGGGGTCACATGATCGTGAGAACATTGACTTCTATGGTCAGCTGAGAAGCATCATAGAGTTGTAGTACAACTCTAGTGGAGGCATCCATCGCTCGGTTGTCTTATTTCGCTATGACTGGTTTGATCTTGGTAGCAAGAAGAAGAGACGCTCTTGTGTCAAATATGATGGCCACTTCAAAAGCATCAACACTTCAAGGTGCTGGTATAAGAGTGATCCCTTTATTCTAACAGCACAAGCAACAATGGTGTTTTACTTGCCAGACACTCTTTTGCATGAAAATTGGTGAGTTGTGCAAAACTTTGAGCACAGACACTGGTGGAGTGTGACTGAAACTGAAACTGAAGTGGACAAGGGCCCCGGTGGTAGTGGCCTAACATATGAGGATAATGATTGTACGGAAGTTCCGGTGCAAACTGGTGATGACTCTATGGAAGTTCCGGTGCAAAGCAGAGTGCGTAGGGACCGGGAACGTGTGCTCATTGATGCTGCAACAGTTGAAGGCATCAAGAAAAAGAAGAAAGGTGGTAGCGGATGGACATGAGAGCAAGGATGAGGAAAACATGACTGATCATACTATGCTGCAATATTGTATTGATGATGAGGAAAACAGTAGTGGGCATAGAGTTCCTGGTTTTGGTATCGACGACGATGAGTAGCGAATAGACATGAAGGTAAATATTGTCTCCTTGGTGATCGAAACCTATTACTACATGTTCCTTGTTTTAATTGGTGATCAACCTTCTCTATAGTTTTTGTTGTTGTGATCCTAATTGTAAGTGCATCTAGTGCCCCTTAGTGATTTTGGTGGTTTGAAGACTTATAGGTTAAGTATCTAATGTGTTTATGAGTGTACACAGGATCTATAAGTCACTGAGGAGTTTGATATATTTGATGAATATCGACCCCTAAAAATGTATATCTTCGGTTGAAGTAATTGGTCTGAAGCTGAAGAATTGAATCGCGAAGAATCTGCGATGAAATTGATATTCCTCATGAAGATATTGAAACTGAGGAATTCAGTGTGTCCTGAAGAAAATCATTCTGAAGACTTTCAAGCATGAAGATTTACTCTATCTGTTTTATTTTCTTCACACTTGAGTAATAGGAACACCGTACTGTTAAAGGGGGCCGAAGTTACACTTTGGAATGAATTTCCTCATGATGCTCAACCCAAGCCTAATCCTACCAAAAGCCTCAAGTGAGGAATACGAGTGACATGAGGACTCTCACAGTTGAGGGTTCCGACCGTTTCGATAGCCACGCCGCATCATTGGTCTTATCCACACCAACAGTCATATTATTTAAGGGCATTAGTGTCAAATGATGTCGGGATGCTCCCAGACTATAAATAGCCGCCCCCCACAACCATTCGCTGGTTGGCTGCTCCGTTAGGAACTGACACTTGTCATAAGAGCAACCCAAATTCCTTAGAGTCTTCGAGAGTAATTCATGAGTGAGGAAATACCCCATACACCGAAACCACAAACCAAACCTAGTGATTGAGCATCACTGAAGAAGTTGTTCCTGTGTGGGACTGAAGCCTTTTACCTTTGAAGACTGTGCATCCTCCCGACGGTTAGGCGTCATGGTCTAGAGCTTTCCAACATTCAATTGTGGATCGTCGGGTGACCAAGTTTGTGAGGGTTTGGAAGTCTGCCCTGAAGACTTACCACGAGTGTTGGGCGAGGACTGTGTGTTCTTAGCCCAAGGAGAACACGGTAGGGACTGTGTGTCCTTTGATTTCCATACCAAGCCACTCGAAACCAGATGTACGTCTATCACAACAGTTGGAACTGGGTCATTAACTACTGTCTTCGCTGTGAAACGGGTTCTAATTCCTCAACTCCTTACTTTCCTCAAATTATGTGTTGATGACTTTCACTGCTATTGTTTGAAGAATTTGCTGAAGAATTTCTCTGAAATTCCTCAACCCCAAATTCTTCACGCTAGTTAATCCTCATCTGTTTTCTGCGTGCCTGCTCACTGTGCAATCTATTTTCACATTCCTCACTCTGAAAAACAGCTGTTGTGAAACTTTGCACTTCTGATCCTTTACTGTTTCCGCTGTAAGTTAGTCATCAGTGAGGAATTTCCTCAAAAGGAATTTCCTAAGTGATGAAATTCTAAAACTCTTCTATTCACCCCCCTCTAGTCGATATAACGCACTTTCAATTGGTATCAGACCGAGGTACTCCATTGTTCTGTGTGATTTTGGTTTAACCACCTGGAGTTTTAGTTATGTCGACTGCAAGCATGTTTAAGGTGACTGCAGCATGTCCTACCTTCGAAGGAAAGAACTTTCCCTTTTGGAAGAACAAGATGCAAATGCATCTAAAAGCTATTGATAATGATCTCTGGTATATTGTGGAACACGGCGTCCCCATCATCTCTGCTAGTGTCTCTGCTACTGATGTCAAGAAATTCAAGCAACTCGATTCTGAAGTGAAGAATATCATCTGTGGCCATCTGAGCCCAGGACAGTTTGGAAGAGTGAGTGCCTTGGGCTCTGCAACACTGATCTAGGAGACACTGTGCAAAGTAAATGAAGGAGTATCAACCCAGCGTGACTCTTGTGTTGATATTCTTCACAATCTCTTCAATCACTTCAAGAGGCATGACAATGAAAGCTGCCAAGACACCTTTGATCGCCTCACTGACATATCAAATGAACTGCAAGCACTGGAAGTTCGAGACATTACTGATCACGAAGTTGTGAAGAAACTGTTGAGATCTTTGGATTCTTCATTTGATACTTTAGTTCTGATGATTCAAGAAAGACCAGACTACAAGATGCTTGATCCAGCTGATATACTCGAAAGGCTAAATACTCATGAATTCCAGCTAGAAGAAAAGAAAGATCTATATGGACCAAGCTATTCTAGACCACGTGCACTGAAGGCTAGAGCAATTTCCTCATCTAAAGAAGAAGATTTGGATGACAGCATTGGTGACCCTGAAGAATTTGGACAGGAGCTTGCAATGCTTGTGAGAAAATTCCCAAGGTTTACACGACGTGGCTAGTTCGGTAAATCTTCAAGAAGAGACGTGATGAAATCAGAATCTTCATCTGAGGACTACAAGAAAAGAATCTGTCACAAGTGCAAGAAATCGGGTCATTACATTGCTGACTGTCCTCGTTGGGGAAAGGAATCAAAGAAGAAGAAATACAAGGATGACAGTTCTGATGACTCGAAGAAGAAGAAGAAATCTTCAAAATCCTCATCTTCAAAGCCCTCATCGCACAAGAAGACTAGTTTCAAAAAGGCTCGGGCACTTATTGGCAAGGAAATGGATTCCTAGGCAGAATTAGAGGAATGTGATGAAGAAGAGGGTTCTGATGAAGACTCAGAATCCGGACAGGCTAGTCTTGCACTGGCAACCACCTTCGTCAGCAAGTCAATCTTCAATCTTGAAGAACATGATAACATCATCTACACTGATGACTATGCTGATGACTTCGCTCCAACCTATTGCTTCATGGAAAAAGGTTCAAAGGTACCGAATAATGATTCCTCCTCTTATTCAAGTGACTGTGAACCTGATGATTATAAAAAACCCAATTACAGTAAACTTGCTATCATTGCCACTAAACAACAAACTGCCCTGGAAAAGCTTCAGAAACTGCTAGATAGAAGTGATGATCTGTTGAATGATGAAATGAATCTAACCCAAATCCTCACTGAAGATGTGAAAAGTCTTCAGTCTAGATTTGATAATCTTCAAGATCATTGTGATACACTCCTCGCTGATCATTAGAAACTTTCCTATGAATTTCTTCAAAGGAAGCTTGATCTAGAGAAGCTGAGGATTTCTCATGATGATCTTCGTATGGAAAATGATTCATTACTAGCTCAATAGATCACCGCTGCTCAAGCTGAATTCATTCATCCATGTCTTAAATGCATTGAACGCGAAACTGCTAATTCTTCACCAGAATCATCAAATGCTTCTATTGCTACAAATTCTTCAACTGCACCTGTAGTGTCTATTTCCTCACTTGAGGAAAACACAAATGCTACTAATGAAAATGCAGGGTTGATGGAATTGTATGTGATAGGCATATACAAAAGTCTCAAAGGACATCAAACCCTTTGTGATGTGCTCAAAAAGCAGATCTTGAACAGGAACCCGAGGAAAGAAGGAATTGCCTTTGAGAGGAAATTAAATGCTGATGGATCTTATTCAAAACCTGAGCAGTATCCCAAAACCTCATGGGTTGCTGCTACTGGGCCTCCTTTTGATCCATCCAATCTAACTGGCTTTTCATGTGAATTATCCTACTCCTCAGATGAGTCATTTGACTCCAACTATAAACTGTTCAAAAATCAGTCTGGTGAAGTATTTGCTCGATATGTTGGAACTAACTGCAGGAATGGTCCTCCCTTGAGGAAAATCTGGGTTCCCAAAAGCTATCTTGAAAATCTTCAGGTCAATGTCCTCATGACACCACCGATGAAGAATCTGAACCCCAGATCAAATGCCTCAGGAGGACCAAAGTCTTCAAGAGGATCAAAATCCTCAACTAGTCAAAATTATGCTCGTACCCGTGCTAATGTGTCTAACATGCAGGGAAACTACAAGGAATATGAATATGAGCGTTACTCTTCAAATCAGTATGTTCATAAATCCTCAAACCAGTTCTCTACATATTCATATGAGTACTTTAACCCCCCTACTGTTAAGAGAAGTGCATTAGCTTCAATGCCACCTTTCTCATATGGTGCTCGCAGGATGATGAATGCTTTGCCACCCCTTCAGATGTGGGTGGTGAAGAAATCGAACTAATCACTTCTGCAGGTCAGGTCCCAAGATGAAAATCATCATCTGAAGAATTTGCTGGAGACCTGAGGAAATGCTTGATAGGACGCAAGCTAATGTTGATGAAATAGAAATATTTCACACGTCCTTATAATTCTGTTGTGATGAAATTCTTATCTGATGAAACTGATATCATATTCTTCAAATCTGAAGCATATGAGATGGTAAGATGTACTAATTCATCTACGGGATGACAAACCCAAGAACACTGAGTGGGCTCTTGATAGTGGCTGCACACATCACATGACTGGTGATAGAAGCTTGCTGATGAATATGCCACTAACTCCATCACCTCTGAAGCAAATCACATATGCTGACAAAGGTAAAAGCAAGGTATTGGGACTGGGCAAAGTGGCTATTTCCAAGGATAGGCATATGGACAAAGTAATGCTTGTTGAATCCCTTGGTTTTAACCTCATGTCAGTCTCTATGCTTTGTGATCTTGATATGATTGTTATCTTTGGTAGATATAGATGTGTAGTCATCATGGAATCTGATAGATCCAAAGTCTTCGAAGGTGTAAGAAGAGGGGATTTGTACATTGTTGATTTCTCTACAGGTCCTCAACCAGCCACTTGCTTACTAGCAAAAGACTCAGAAGGATGGCTGTGGCACCGAAGACTAGGTCATGCAGTCATGAGGAATTTGCACACGCTTGCGAAGAAGAAGCATGTCATCGGCATCGAATTAGTCAAATTCCTCAAAGATCATCTCTGCAGTGCATGTGAATCTGGGAAAATGACCAGATCCAAGCAACCCTCGAAGACTATCATGACCACTACACGTCCATTCGAATTGCTTCATATGGATCTATTTGGACCTACTCACTATGCCACACTAACCAATGCAGCATCTTTATATGGCTTCGTCATAGTTGATGATTATTCTAGATATACATGGGTGCATATCATAGTGTATAAAACTGAAGTGCAGGAAATCTTCAAACGATTTTCTTCAAGGGCCTCGACGAACTTTGGCATCAAGATCAAACATATCAGGAGTGATAATGGAACAGAGTTCAAAAACACTAGTCTTGATGAACTTGGTATTACTCACGAATTATCTGCTCCTTATACTCCTCAGTAGAATGGTGTCGTCGAAAGGAAGAACAGGACTCTGGTTGAGATGGCAAGAACTATGCTTGAAGAATATCAGACTCCTCGTCGCTTTTGGCCTAAAGCAATCAACACTTCATGCCAGATCATCAACAGGGTATATCTTCACAAATTCCTCAAGAAAACATCATATGAACTCCTCACTGATAAGAAACCCAATGTAAGTTATTTCAAAGTATTCGGTGCAAAATGTTGGATTAGAGATCCTCACCATAGCTCAAAATTTGCACCTAAGGCACATGAAGGTTTTATGCTCGGTTATGGAAAGGACTCGCACACCTACAGAGTCTTCAACAACTACCACAACAAAGTTGTTGAGACTGTAGATGTGCGGTTCGATGAAACTAATGGCTCGCAAAGAGAGCAATTGCCTTCTGGTCCAGATAAGTTGTCTCCTGAGGAAGCAATAAAGCTCAAACCTACTGAAGACATTGTACCCACTGAGGAAATTGGTGAAGAAACGATCCCCATCGCCGATGAAAATCAAGAAGATGCTCCTGAGGAAATTGCACCAGAACCACTTCCTCAGCCCAGACAAAATCCTCAACCAGCTCATCCGAGGATTGCAAATGAAGTAGAACTTGACAAAATCCTCAACGACATCAACGCGCCAGGTCCTCTCACTCGCTCAAAAGCATCACACTTAGTTAACTTTTGTGGGCATTTTTCCTTTGTATCCATCACAGAACCCTCAAAAGTTGCTGAGGCTTTTCTGGAACCAGAGTGGATCCAAGCTATGCAAGACGAACTTCTTCAATTCAAGCTGAATGACGTATGGGAGCTCGTCAAACGACCAAATCCTCGCAAGCACAACATCATCGGCACCAAGTGGATTTTCCGAAACAAGCAAGATGAGGACGGTCAAGTGGTGAGGAACAAGGCACGACTTGTAGCCCAAGGCTACACCCAGGTTGAAGGAATAGATTTCAATGAAACTTTTGCACTTGTTGCTAGAATTGAAGCTATTCTAATACTACTTGCTTATGCTAATCATCATAACATCATCTTATATCAAATGTATGTGAAAAGTGCATTCCTCAATGGTAAGCTTGAGGAAGAAGTACATGTTGCTCAGCCCTCAGGTTTTGAGGATCCAAAGAATCCAGACAAAGTCTTCAGACTCAAAAAGGCTCTCTATGGTCTCAAGCAAGCCCCTCGGGCATGGTATGATACATTGAAGGAATTCCTCATGAAGAAAGGCTTCAAACCTAGTTCACTTGATCCAACTCTTTTCACTAAATCCTATGATAATGAGCTATTTGTGTGTCAAATATATGTCGATGATATCATATTTGGCTGTACTGACAAACGATAGAGTGATGAATTTGCTTACATAATGAGTGAAGAATATCAGATGTCTATGATGGGGGAGCTGAAATTCTTCTTAGGTCTTCAAATTCATCAACAACGCAATGAAATCTTCATATCATAGGAGAAATACCTCAAGGATATTCTGAGGAAATTCGACATGCATGAATGCAAAGGTGCCAAGACTCCAATGCCTACCGTTTTGGTATCGACGACGATGAGTAGCGAATAGACATGAAGGTAAATATTGTCTCCTTGGTGATCGAAACCTATTACTACATGTTCCTTGTTTTAATTGGTGATCAACCTTCTCTATAGTTTTTGTTGTTGTGATCCTAATTGTAAGTGCATCTAGTGCCCCTTAGTGATTTTGGTGGTTTGAAGACTTATAGGTTAAGTATCTAATGTGTTTATGAGTGTACACATGATCTATAAGTCACTGAGGAGTTTGATATATTTGATGAATATCGACCCCTAAAAATGTATATCTTCGGTTGAAGAAATTGGTCTGAAGCTGAAGAATTGAATCGCGAAGAATCTGTGATGAAATTGATATTCCTCATGAAGATATTGAAACTGAGGAATTCGGTGTGTCCTGAAGGAAATCATTCTGAAGACTTTGAAGCATGAAGATTTACTCTTTCTGTTTTATTTTCTTCACACTTGAGTAATAGGAACACCGTAATGTTAAAGGGGGTCGAAGTTACACTTTGGAATGAATTTCCTCATGATGCTCAACCCAAGCCGAATCCTACCCAAAGCCTCAAGTGAGGAATACGAGTGACATGAGGACTCTCACAGTTGAGGGTTCCGATAGTTTCGATAGCCACGCCACATCATTGGTCTTATCCACGCCAACGGTCATATTATTTAAGGGCATTAGTGTCCAATCATGTCGGGATGCTCCCAGGCTATAAAAAGCCGCCCCCCAAAACCATTAGCTGGTTGGCTGCTCTGTTAGGAACTGACACTTGTCATAAGAGCAACCCAAATTCCTCAGAGTCTTCGAGAGTAATTCATCAGTGAGGAAATACCCCATACACCAAAACCACAAACCAAACCTAGTGATTGAGCATCACTGAAGAAGTTGTTCCTGTGTGGGACTGAAGCCTTTTACCTTTGAGGACTGTGCATCCTCCAGACGGTTAGGCATCATGGTCTAGAGCTTTCCAGCAGTCAATTGTGGATCGTCGGGTGACCAAGTTTGTGAGGGTTTGGAAGTCTGCCCTTAAGACTTACCACGAGTGTTGGGCGAGGACTGTGTGTTCTTAGCCCAAGGAGAACATGGTAGGGACTGTGTGTCCCCAGACTGTGTGTCCCGGGACTGTGTGTCCTTTGGTTTCAATACCAAGCTACTCCAAACCAGATGTACGACTGTCACAACAGTTGGAACTGGGTCATCAACTACTGTCTTCACTGTGAAACGGGTTCTAATTCCTCAACTCCTTACTTTCCTCAGATTATGTGTTGATGACTTTCACTGCTACTGTTTGAAGAATTTGCTGAAGACATTCTCTGAAATTCCTCAACCCCAAATTCTTCACGCTAGTTAATCTTCAACTGTTTTCTGCGTGCCTGCTCACTGTGCAATCTGTTTTCACATTCCTCACTCTGAAAAACAGCTGTTGTGAAACTTTGCACTTCTGATCCTTTACAGTTTCCACTGTAAGTTGGTCATCAGTGAAGAATTTCCTCAAAAGGAATTTCCTTAGTGATGAAATTCTAAAAATCTCCTATTCACCCACCTCTAATCAATATAACACACTTTCACTAATGTAGTTTTTGTACTACAATTCTCTCCAGGTAGAAAAATGCATGAGACTGATGGTTGTAGTGATGGAGAGGCAGATGGTGAAGATCATGATGGCTGGAGAGGCAAAATGATGTAGTTTTGGTGATCCTGATTCAGACTGTTGTCTTGTAATGCAAAATATTGCAAAATGATGTTCCTGAAGTTTTCAGAGCTATGTGCATGGCTGAATTGATGATGTTGTATTCTGATGTTGAATTGATGATGTTGCAAAATGATGTAGTTTTGTTTCAGATGGCTGAATTGATGATGTTGTATTCTGATGTTCTTTTCAGAGCTATTTTTAGAACTGTTGTTTTCAGAACTAAACTGTTTTCAGAGCTCCTGATGTTGTTTTCACAACTATTGTTTTCAACAAAAAAGTTGTTGCGCAAGCGGGGGCTCGAACCCACGACCTGGCGCTTATTTCACTGGGTTTCTACCACTGGGCTAGGAAGAGGATGTTTGTTCTATACGCTATGCCCACCCTTTTGAATGTATCAAACCACTCTTTTCCCCACTCCTCCTCTCCACTCGACGTGCTCCTCCTCCCCACTCTTTTCCCCGTTCACTTCTCCACTCCTCCTCTCCACTCGACCCACTCCTCC